>NC_041215.1:95206367-95226026 GCF_002837175.3 Physeter macrocephalus | reverse complement strand
TGTATGTGTCCCTAGGTCTGAAGTGGGTCTCTTGTAGACAGCATATATATGGGTCTTGTTTTTGTATCCATTCAGCTAGCCTGTGTCTTTTGGTTGGGGCATTTAATCCATTCACGTTTAAGGTAATTATTGATATGTATGTTCCTATGACCATTTTCTTAATTGTTTTGGGTTTGTTTTTGTAGGTCCTTTTCTTCTCTTGTGTTTCCTACTTACAGAAGTTCCTTTAGCATTTATTGTAGGGCTGTTTTGGTGATGGTGAATCTCTTAGCTTTTGCTTGTCTGTAAAGCTTTTGATTTCTCCATTGAATCTGAATGAGATCCTTGCTGGGTAGAGTAATCTTGGTTGTAGGTTCTTCCCTTTCATCACTTTAAGTATATCATGCCACTCCCTTCTGGCTTGTAGAGTTTCTGCTGAGAAATCAGCTGTTAACCTTACGGGAGTTCCCTTGTATGTTATTTGTCGTTCTTCCCTTGCTGCTTTCATAAATTTTTCTTTGTCTTTAATTTTTGCCTGTTTGATTACTATGTGTCTCAGCGTATTTCTCCTTGGGTTTATCCTATATGGGACCCTGTACGCTTCCTGGACTTTGGTGGCAATTTCCTTTCCCATGTTAGGGAAGTTTTCGACTATAATCGTGTCAAATATTTTCTCAGGTCCTTTCTCTCTCTCTTCTCCTTCTGGGACCCCTATAATGCAAATGTTGTTGCGTTTAATGTTGTCCCAGATGTCTCTTAGGCTGTCTTCATTTCTTTTCATTCTTTTTCTTTATTCTGTTCCACGACAGTGAATTCCACCATTCTGTCTTCCGAGTCACGTATCAGTTCTTCTGCCTCAGTTATTCTGCTATGATCTTTGCCTCCATTCTTTTTCTGAGGTCCTGGATCATCTTCACTATCATTATTCTGAATTCTTTTTCTGGAATGTTGCCTATCTCCACTTCATTTAGTTGTTTTTCTGGGGTTTTATCTTGTTCCTTCATCTGGTACATAGCCCTCTGCCTTTTCATGTTGTCTGTCTTTCTGTGAATGTGGTTTTCATTCCACAGGCTGCAGGATTGTAGTTCTTCTTGCTTCTGCTGTCTGTCCTCTGGTGGATGAGTCTAAGAGGCTTGTGCAAGTTTCCTGATGGGAAGGACTGGTGGTGTGTAGAGCTGGCTGTTGCTCTGGTGAGCAGAGCTCAGTAAAACTTTAACCCACCTGTCTGCTGGTGGGTGGGGCTGTGTTCCCTCCCTGTTGGTTGTTTGGCCTGAGGCAACCCATCACTGGAGCCCACCCAGGCTCCTTGCTGGGGCTAATGACAGATTCTGGGAGGGCTCATGCCAAGGAGTACTTCCCAGATCTTCTGCTTCCAGTGTCCTTGTCCTCATGGTGAGACACAGCCACCCCCCACCTCTGCAGAAGACCCTCCAACACTAGCAGGTAGGTCTTGTTCACTCTCCTATGGGGTCACTGCTTCTTCCCCTGGGTCCCAATGTGCACACTACTTTGTGTGTGCCCTCCAAGAGTGGAGTCTCTGTTTCCCCCAGTCCTGTTGAAATCCTGCATTCAAATCCTGCTAGCCTTCAAAGACTGATTCTCTAGGAATTCCTCCTCCCATTGACGGACCCCCAGGTTGGGATGCCTGACGTGGAGCTCAGAACCTTCACTCCAGTGGGTGGACTTCAGTGGTATAAGTGTTTTCCAGTTTGTGAGTAAACCACCCAGCATTTATCGCATTTTATTTTATTGTGATTGTGCCCCTCCTACCATCTCATTGTGGCTTCTTCTTCATGGGGAGATCTTTGTGGGGATGTGGGGTATCTTTTTTGGTGAGTTCCAGTGTCTTCCTGTTGATGATTGTTCAGCAGTTAGTTTTGATTCCGGTGCTCTCACAAGAGGGAGTGAGAGCACATCCTTCTACTCTGCCACCTTGAACCTGGTATCTAGGCTTCCTTTTGTCTAGTGGACAAACTTGGGTTCTACTCTTAGCTTTTTTTTTTTTTTTTTTGTCAACTAATTCTCTAATGACTTTGGGCAAGTCATATCAGGCCTTTGGAGCTCACTTTTCTCACACAAAGTGAAGATTTTTACCAAGTGTATCTCTTTTAATTGTAAACTTCTTATCAAAAGGTGACCCCCCTCAGTGGGGCCATCGGTGATCATTTGAACTTGCATTCCTCTTTTCTCCTATTGCTTGTTGGGGTCACTGTGAGATCTGTGTTAGTAATCTTTGTGAGATGATGATGAGTGACTTGTCTACAGATAGGGAGAAATTTATCTACATGCATGGATACCTCCAGAAAATGTTGAGATCATTTTAAGTCAATAACACATAAAGATAAAATGTTCAGTTGTGTCTTCATGGCCTAGCCTGCTAGCAGCACAGCATTTCTCTTGGTTGGTCAGAGCTCAGATACCTTCAAGTACCCAATCCTAAAACCCCCAACTTCCCACACTTTGTAGGAGCCATTGGGTAAGCATTTATGCCTAAGAAAAATGGAGATTTGAGAGTTAATTTGAAAGGACTTAACTGTAACATTAAAAAAAAAAAATCAACGAGAACAGAATGTTGAAAGCAGGAATGTCAAGCTCTACGTTGACTGTTTAAATTGCCCAGGCTTGGGATTTCCTGTGTCTCTGCCAAGGTGGAAACTTACGAAAATGACTCCATTTTCTCCTTTGTATTTTGGAGGGAAGGTGATAAATGTCCAGGGTCTCAAATCCTACTTTTGACTAAAGTATGCAAGAATTAATGGATAGCTAATGAACACAGATTCTATGATATATTGAACACGAGTTGTCTTCAGTGATGGGAAGAAAATTCCTTAAGAATTTTCTAGAATATAAAGGGGACATAATACAGAATGAAGAAAAAAGCTTCCGAAAAGTAAGAATGTCCCTCTACAAAGAGCACTGAAGTGAAAAGGAAACGGCAGTGAGAAAGGATGGGGGCGGAAGATGATTCAGCCAGAAGGGGCTGGGTGAGTACTGTGGGCTGGCCTGCCGAGGTGTGAAGTAGGCGGGCAGCTATGACTAGCATTGAATGGAAGATAATTAAGAACAAGTTGGTACCAGTAACTGCGAGGGAAGGGAAGAGAATATGTCTAGAAAAAGCAGCTCTTTATTTCAATGCTGAATTAAAACACCTACCTGTTAGAGGCTTGAGAATTTCATTTTGAAATGAAAAAATATTTGCTGTAAACAGAATGCAGATGATTGTGAAATTGTACATGCTTGCTTCTAATGTTGTGATGGAAAAGTTTTAAAATGGCATAAGTGTGCTGTATACTTTCTTAGAAAGAAACATATATGTTAAAATAGTCATTTTTTCAAAGGAAAAATCATTGCTGTTCAAAGCCATTCATCACACAAGTTATCAAGTTTCAGTTTGGGATCAGCTACACATATATATTTCTGAATCTTTTTCAAGAGAAAGGACTGCAGATTTAGCTTCCATTGTCCTTTAAATAGCTTTCTGGATTGAAGAGCATTATAATTAAACTGCACCAAGTGTCACTGCAGAGAAGCTTCTAAATTATGGGTCTGAGTGGGGGTGAGAGATGCTATTTGATTGCTTGACAATCAAAATCAGAAGATGTTCAGATATGCACAACCCAGACTTACTGTAATTATATCAGATCGAGAAGAAGTGGGAGGAATAGGTGTAGCCTTGAATTCAATAATCACTTGTTTATCTCTCTTTTGAAAAAAGTTTAAAGAAGAACTATTCATAAATACTCAAAATGCATATTCACAAATAGTTTTGTAAAAGAGAAGACATATTAGCAAGTAATCAGTCCTTTCAGTGTGTCCCAGAAATAGGTTGTGAAAAAAATGGACATGGATATCCTCAAAGTACTCTCAAAATTTTATATTAGTGCATTTAACTCTCCAACAATTACTTTATTTCAAATATAATGTCAGAAGGGATATTCATAAGAGCTCTGAAATCTACTTGTCACACTATTTTGCATTCTATTTCACCAGCTCTTGGTTCTCCTGAAACTTTCCTTTCTTTTAAAATGGGAAGGAATGTGTAGGAGATGCTCTCAGGACACTGCTCAGACATTTCAGAACCATTTTTGCCTCTTAAAGAAGCCCAAAAGTTGCCTCTTGGAAAGAAGCTGAGAATTTAATACTATACCAGCACCCTTACACAGTGTGTGACACACTGTTAGGTAGTACATACGAGAACAAACGTTAAACACTTGACTGGGAAACGTAGAAGCCTGAAAACTGTCAGACTGAAAATGAAGACATAGTACATTTTTCATGATCCTTTCCCAAGTGAAAAACTAAAACCATAAATTTTCCATATAATACATATATTATATGTGTAAACAAAATTATCCCATGTCCTTTGGATTGATCCTTTTTTTAACCTTTAACTAAAAATGGCTCTAGTTTCCATCTCACATAAAAGGGAAAGTCCAGTATCCTCCTACACCTCCCAGATTTCTGGGGGTTTTCCTTCTCCTGGGCATTTTTCATTCCAGATTCTCATTACTGGCTTTGTGTACCAGTTGACAATTTTTTTCCCAGATAAGGTGAGTGAAATGTTGGATTTATTCAAAGACAATTAAGCAGCTTAAGAATTGGGTTGAATGATTCTTTCTAAAAAGGGAGATTTCTAGACAGGTTTACACAACAGTATATGGTCCCATAGAGTGAAGCTTTAGATGCCATAGAAAGACACTTTCATCTCAGTAAGGGGAAGATATTTCTGTGGGTCAGAGATTTCTCAAGATATTCTCTAGGGTTTAGGAATGCAGTAAGTCCCTCATCTCTGGAGTTATTCAAGTATTCACTGACTTCATTAACTTGAAATCAACTCTCAGAAGCAGACCCTGAGATGAAGATTCACATACAGTTAGCTTATCTGGCAGATGATCTCAGGAAAGACTGGTATGAGATGGGGAAGTAAAACAAAAAAGGATGTTGGAAATAAAGGATATACTGTCACACAAGAGTCCACTGTGATAAAAGGAACTCTAATTTCACTTGGGAATTCTGGTGGCCAGTGTAAAATACTCACCTTAGTTAATCCCCCAATGAGCTGAGAGAGCTGGGATATTTATACATGAATTTCCATCAATGGTCGTTGAAAGCTACTCCAGGAGGGTATCATTCTCCTGCCACTTCCGGCCTGCCTGGTGGGAGGGGGGCAAAGCCGACGGGTTTGCTGGGGTTTCAAGAAATCCTACAGCAATTAAATGCTCTGCTGGCAATTGAAAGCCAGACTGGCACATACTGAACTGGTAAGAGTGAAAGGATGTGGGTCAGGGTCTCAGGAATATCTATTATACTAGCTAAAAACTTGGGAAGGCTATTATAGAAGAGACTGCAATGTGACCACCCAAGGACTAAAGCAAGCCCAGATATATGTACTTACTGTTTTTTCAGTGTTTGTTTTTAAATTGAATTTGAGTGACCGTGGGTACTACCATGCTCTCTCCAATTTGCCTCAGGCCCCATCAGTCTCTCCTGGCTAGTTTCATACATTTACATTACTCATCTGCTCTTGGAGTTTGCCACCCCCGGAGGAAATTCAAATCTAAGATGATAGGCAGGTGTGAAGGTCGCTGCCAACTGTGAAAATCTGTGATGCTATGACTAGATGATCCCTTAAACTCTTTGCAGCAATGAAAGTCTATAATTTAAGTATATGCTATCTTTTAAATTATCTCTGCAAGGTCCTTGAGGGCAGTAGCATAGGCCTGTAAATGCCCTTGATTGATTAAAATGCAATTATGCATTTCTAAATGCTAATAAACAGAGATATTCATGTATAAATTCACTATACCACTACTACTGTTTGCACTGTAAAAGTGTAGCTTGAGCCAACACATTAGAATAGATTACAAAGAGAAACTGCTTGGTACTCAGCAGATTTGATTTAGGTTCTACAGTCATACTCCAGTGAATCTGTTAAGACGAGCATGAACATTGATGCTCACCCACTTAGCCTTGGCTCACAAGGAAAGATGACCTTGGCAGACATTAAAGCTTTTAAAAACTGGCTTTGCATTATGTTAAGTGCAAGAAGCCTGACACACAAGACTATATACTGTATGATTCCATTTATATGACATTCTGGAAAAGGCAAAACTATAAGGATAGAAATTGTCAGTAGTTTCCTGGAGGTGGAGGTGTTGACTACAAAGGGGCAGGAGGGGACTTTGTGGGGTGACGGAAGGGTCCTACGTCTTCCTTGTGGTGTAGTTATACTACTATACATATTTGCCAAACCTCATCAAACTGTACACCAGAAAAGGGTAAATTTTACTGTATTATATATTAAAACTCAATAAATCTGACATTTTAAAAGACTGGAAAAAACCCTCCTAGGCCTCAGGTGAGCTCCTTACCTGCTGCTACAAGGGAAGGTTCCCAGCATCCTGGAAAAACAAGGGGAAGCTGGGTAGGACGTCTTTTAAAATGAGAAGAACATGTAGTTCCTGCTCCTAAGTTACCTCTTGTTTTTTAGCATTCAAAACGCTCTTTGCTTCTCAAATATGATAAAATAGGTCAATGAATGAAATAAGACTCGTTGCTCTCGACTTCCTGCAACAGTCTCTGCCTTAGTCCTTTTACGACCAGTGTTTTTCTCTAGGTCCTATTTCAGAATTCATATTTTATTATTTTGACATATTTGTTCTTTTACTTGTTTAAAGGAGATTTACAGAAGCTTTCTAATTTCCAAGTGAAATCCTAGGCTATAAGAACCGTAAGTCAGGAGGAGAGTTAACATGGTTTGACAGAGCCTGTAGGCCCCAAGATTCTACTTCAGAAACTGAAGGGCTTGTCTTCTCTGTCAAATCCACTTCTCTTTTCTTGAATTCCCTGTGCACAGCACATTCTTAAAGGACCTTGACCTAGATTCTCCCTTGGGTAAGCCGCTCTCTGGATGTGCTTACATCTGGGGCGGCTTCCAAAGGCACTAATCCGGGAAGCAGGCCGCAGGACAGAGTGGCAGGTGCCATTTGCATTTCCCTTCGTGACAAGGGACAGCACTCATTCTGCTCTATTGAAGGGGGTGGGGGTGATGCAGGATGATTATAAGAACCTGGGGTGGGTACCAAGTGCTCTAGGTCTCTGTTTCCCTGTAGCATCTGGCACATTCCTCAGCCTCACGTTAGCTATTTTGGTGACTGTCAGTTATTTGACTGATTGACCTCCACTGTCTGTGCCAGAACCTCCCTCCTCTACTGCTCTTGAGTGAGACTCATACTCATCCCTCATAATTCTGCTCTTCATCTTAAACCTCTGGAACCAGCCCTCCCCTCTTGGACAGCCCTAAAGTCTACACTAGGTGTCCCTTCTTTGAGCTTCCCTAAGACCTTCTGCTTATACTTATCATAGCCTAACTATTCTGTATTTTAATTGTATCCTGACTTCCCTACCTTTTCCCCACCTTGTTCCCCACCACCTCTCCCCCTACACTAGGCTATGAGCCTATAGAAGGCAAAGATTTTTTTATTTCTGGTGTTTCTTTTTTTCCTATCTGGAACATTATAGATTCCTTATAAATGTTTGCCAGTGAATAAGTAAGAATATACTCATGCTGGTTTTGGAAGTCTGCTTTATCAGGTGGAAATATCAATTACAAGTAAAAGAAAAGCTAGCTAACTTGTATTGGCTTGTATAAATAGACGTTTCTTTTTCTGGTGTAAAAAATTTTTTGGAGAAAAGCAGCTGCTGACTGTGTTTTAGAGGTGCAAGTGGTCAGGGTCAGGGGCTCTGTGATTCACTTTGTCTTTCCTTTATGATCACAAGATAGTTCTTAGAAGTGCCCACCTTTTGAGATTAAGTGGAAAGAGGTTGTATTTGTTTTCTATTGCTGCGTAACAAATTACCACAAACATAGCAACTTAACACCAATTTATCTTGCAACTTCTATATGTCAGGAGTCTGGTCACTGGTTAACTGAGATTTCTGCTTGAGAAATCACCAGGCTGCAATCAAGTTGTCAACTGGGACTGCATGTCATCTGAGGCTTAGGGTCCTCTTTCAAGCTCACTGGTTGTTGGTAGAATGCATTTCCTAGGGCTGAGGTCTTCAGCTTCTGGAGGCTGCTCCAAGGCAGTTCACAACATGGCTGTTTGCTTTCCTCTAAGAGGCCAACAGGAAATTGTCTCTCTTTTGAAAGATTCATCTGATTATGTCAGGCCCACCCAGGATAATCTCCCTTTGATTGACTCAAAGCCAACTGATTAGTAACCTAATCATGGGGGCAATATCTCTTGATTCTGCCCATACTCCAAGGATTATACAGGGCATGTATATCAGGAGGCCATCTGAGAAGTCTGCCTTCCACAGGAGTGACGTTAACTGTGCCTTTCTCTTTCATCTGGAAAGCAATGGCTTCCCAGAATTCCCTTTAATAGAGTTCTGCTTACATCTCATTGGTTAGAACTATATCACATGGCCACTTCTAGCTGTAAGAAAGGCTGGCAAAGAGGATATCTGGCTCTTCCAACTTCTATAGAGAAGGCAAGGAAAGGAGAGGGGATGGGAATGGGTATTGGATTAGTCTATTAATAGACAAAATCACCCCGTCAGACCTCCTAGAGACCTTAATTATACAATGTTAGAGCTAGAAAACTAGAATCTTCAGAAACTAAAGGTCATTCAGTACAACTTTCTATTGATATTTTCTAGGTAATGAAGCCAAGGTCCCAAGAACTCATGCAACTTCCTTGAAGTCATATATTATTTCCTTTGACGCACCAACCAAAATTTAGTAACCCTAGCATATTCAGCTTCTTCAGGAGTTTAGTTTATCAAATCTCCAGGAAAAAAATTATATAAATTAACTGATGATGGAATAATCTCTCTTGAAGTCGATCACTGAGCCACTTTCCTGTCACATAAAACTGGTTTCTATATTCTAATCATGATTTGTGGAGCAACCAGCTTGGATAGGAGGGATGGCTGGTAAAGCATAGGCGCAGAGGGTAAGTCTGCATGAATTCAGAGAAAGAAGACATACTCCTGGCCTGGGAAGTCAGGGAAAACATCAAAGAAGACTGGCATTTGAGATGGGCCTTAAAGGACAGGTAAAGTATAGCATGGGGAGGTCAGAGGAGGGTATTCCAGGTAGAGAGAAACAGAGAAACAGGAACAGATGTGTTAAACTACAAAATGTGCAAGGAGAAAAGAGATCAACTTCATCTGACCAGGCTAGCTTCAGAGAAATCTATAAAAGTCTGATTTATTAGCCTAGGAAAGAGGTAATGCTGACTTGAACTTGGAGGGTGACAGTGGGAATGAAAAGGATTGACAGTGGAATGGAAGGAGAGTTGTATGCAGTGATTGGACAGGACTTTTCATTGGGTCTGTAAGTACAGTGTAGAAAGTGAGTCTTGTTGATCTCCCAGTCCCATGGCCAGTGCCTGCATATACTAAGTACTCAATAACTGCTTTGAGTTGAATTTATGAATGATTTGGGACAGAAGGTAAAGGAAAGGATGGTATCAAGGACCATTTGAAGCTGGGTTGGAGGTTGGGAGGAGGTACAGAACTGAAAAGAGGGTGTGGAATTCAGTTTTAGACATTTTGAGCTCCAGGTGCCTCCTGAAACCCAGGGGTGGCACCCAGGGGTGCCTCTCTGATGTCTAGAGAGACACCCAAGAAGCAGGTGTGCCTGGCTGTGTATACTGCAGCTTGCAGCTATGAGCGCAGAAAAAGAAGGTAGTGGAAAACTTTGGTGGAATACCTACATTGAAGAGGGAAGAAGATAAGCCAGAACACGAGAATAAGGAGCTGTGGAACTGACTGGAGGAAAAAGATTGTGGCTCCAAGAAGACAAGGGATAAAGGTATTTAAAGATGGTAGCCAACAGTTTCTGAACAAGGCGTTTTCAGAGAGAATGGAGAGAGAAACAGCAAGAGTTTTAGGAATGAGCAGGGAGGAAAAGAGGACAGCTAGTATAACGCACTTTCGGAAGTTTAATGATAAGAGGAAAATCAGAGATGACAGAGTCAGGGGAAGGTGGTTTGGTTTATTTGCATTTTAGAATGAGAGTGACTTAGGCAGAGCTTCTGTCTGGGGGAATGTGTTAGAGGAAAAGGGGAGGGTGAGTATAAAAGAGATCATGCTAAGAGGGGAGTCATAGCATCTGGAGGGTGCTGAAGGCTGGATTGAGAGAGGAATTGTCTTTTGAAGCATGAGGAAGAAAAGAAGTGAGAAAAGGAAAGGAAGGCTTTCTCCATTGACCACCATGTTACCTCCCTGAGTCTCAGTCTTCTCATCCATAAAGTCAAGTCGTTGGCCTAGGTGGACACAGAGTATGACAAACTCTATAATTTTTTGCTCTAGACATTTTATTTGGGATTCTCTCCCCTCCCTTGCTGTCTTCAACCAGTCATTGCCAATAATGGTGATAATAGCAATAATTGCAGACACTATTTATTGCATGCCTCAAAGATCAGATCCAGTTACGATAAATTCTGAAAAGCTACATGGTGAAGAAATCATTTGACTGTAACTTGAAGGAAGGCATGGATATGTATGTATGTATTTAAAATGTCTTAGTATGTATTATCTAAAATCTTACAGGTAATGCAGTATATTTTATTTATTTTATTGTTTCTTCTATTTCTTTCCTGAGTTCAATCGACTCTCATTTTATTTCTTCCTAGTTTTTTTTTTGTCCATTTCTGTACTTAGCTTTTGAATTTGTCATTCAAAGTGTTTTTCATTATCCTCAAAAGCTTGTTTGAGGATATATAATTCAGTTTAGAGAGTTGTGTTACAGTTAGGGAGTTTTCTTCTATTGTACTCTGCCATTATTGGGGGCAGAAATTTGTATCAGTTGAACTGGTTCTTTCCTATTTTAGTAATTAGAAGGAGACTAATCTGCCTTTCTATGGGCAGAGCTGGAGGTTTGGGGTTGTAGGATTCCTAGATCAAGAGCACCCTCTTCTGTCAGTGTAGCAAAGTATGATTTCTTTTTTCTTTTTAAAATTTTATTTGTTTGTTTGTATGGTTTTTTCTTGTGGAAAAGAAATAATAGGGGTAGGGATTGGGTTTACCTCCATTTTGGAGGGAGGAGGGGGTCTGACAGGTTCCTTAGTTCCCCCCTCAAGTATTCCCCCCCACCCTTCATGATTTCCAGAGGAACCCTCTAGACCCTTTTCCTTTGGACCCTTTTCACTTGGAAGCTTTATTTTTCCAAGACTGTCTCCTTGCACCCTGCACACACAGTTAAGTGCCTTCCATGTAGTAAGTGCTCTACTTAGATGCAGACTTTCTCTTTCTGGTAGTTTTAAATCAATCCTAAGTCCACCACCATGGTTTTTCCCAAACTGACTTTGTTTACCTGAGGGGATTCATCAGCAGTATGGAAGGCAGCTTTCTGGGATTTAATGTTTGTTTTTCTATTTACAGTTAATTTGAAATTTGGACATTCTCTGTTTTCTAGTTATGCTGAAGACATGGGTTTTATGTAGTTTTATTTGATCTCTTGTTCTCTGTGTGTGTGTGACTGTGTGTTTTTACAGGGGAGGGCAGTATGTTGGGAGATTTAGATTTACGCCACCACCATTATCTTGGCTACCTAGAATTCCTCCACAATGTTCACTGTAAGTCTCTCTAATTTGCCAACAAAATACATAGGAGTCCACTGACTCAGATTATCTCATTGAGCTTTTTAAGCTTTTATCAGTGTAGAATTAAATTGGGCTGCTGGTTAAAAGACCCAGAAAACAGTGGTTTAAACTAAATAGGGGTTTTTCTTGTGAAACAAGAGGTAGGTGGTAGTGGGCCTTGGTTGAGCAGCACAGTGTCTCTGTGACATCTTAACCTTTCCCTCATGGTTGCCATAGTTATGAGGGCTACTACACCTTCATCATACATCTAGAAGCCACCTGGGAAGAGGCAGAGAGCAAAGGGCAAAAGGCATTTGTCAACTATCAACTCCATTTTAAAGATCTTTCCTGAAAGCCCCATGCAAAAATTTTTCCTTATGCCTGATTGTCCAGAGCTGGGCTAATGACAATCTCTAGCTGAAAGGAGAATGGGAAATATAGGGTGCTGTATTTTTTTGGTTTTTATTTTGTTTTGTTTTTCCTAAGCACATTATTGCCCACAACAAAATTGGGGAAGTAAGGGAAGTGGGGGGGATATTGGGTAGGCAATTAGCAATTCTCCTATACAGCTCCCAAATTCCAGAGTCAGAGAGTTGCTGATCTCCCACCATTGACTCAGAGACAATTACTAGACTGATGATTACTGACCATCTTTGAGAGGTCCTGGGAGACGCCTATGTAAGGAAAAGGAAGAGACGACAGAGGGACTGACCAGCTATGAAAAAGGGCCAAAATAAAGCAACACTAAACCTCTGTCCCAGGCTGATTGACCCTTACCTCGGGAGGGAGCAAAAAAGAGCCCAATAAGCAATTATTTTTTTTAAAAAGCACATTAAGGAATGTCCCAGTTTGTAAACAAGGACACAGTTCTTTTCTCTTTTCTCCACTCTTTCTCTTAATGGAAGTATTCTATAATGAAATTAGTTCTTTAGGAGGTAAAGCCTAGTGGAGGGTCATCTGCTGTCAGTGAGGAAAGATCTAATGGGCTAAATTTATTTCCAAAATGACACTCCTGGAAACTCCCATATATGATGCCCTCATAGATACATATCTCCAGATAATCCATTTAAATTATCCATTTGAATTTGCTGAGATATATACACCTTTGTGTACATATTGGCTACTTTTGTAAGTATACCAATCCACTGTGTATCCCAAGATTCATTTGAATCCTAAATGAGCCTTAAGGTTCAACCAGATACTGAAAAAATCTCCATACCCAAAGACAAGCATCCAAGTTTATAAACACACTCATTTATTTACTCCAGCAGACAGAATCTTGGCTTATAATGACTACATTTTGATACACAGGAAAATCTTAGGAGATGTGAACTTCTGCTTCTACCACTAGCTAACTGCTATTTGGAACAATCCAAACAGAATTGTTATCTTCTCTGAACATTGTTACCTCATCTTTAGAAGAATAGAATTGGTATGAGTGTTTCCTCAAAGTTCTAAGAGCCTATGATTTTAGAGATTCTTTTATTCAGTTAGCATTTGCTCAATGTCTGCTATGTGCTAGGCACTATTTTATGCACTATGGGTACATTATAGTCTAGTAATTGCAGTGGAGGATTTCAAGTCAATTAAAAGGAGAGGGTAAAAAAATACCTAGGAATATTAACCAAAAAAGTGAAAGACTTATACACTGAAAACTACAAAACATTGCTGAAAGAAATTAAAGACCTAAATAAATGAAAAGACATCCCATGTTCATGGGTGGCAAGACTTAACGTTGTGAGGATGGCAATCATACTCAAAGCAATCTACAGATTCAACAAAATCTCTATCAAAACTCCAATGGCCCTTTTTGCAGAACTGGAAAAGCCAATCTTAAATTTCATATAGAATTGCAAGGGGCCCCGAAGAACCAAAACAATTTTAAAAAGAACAAAGTCAGAAAACCCACATTTTCTGATTTCAAAACTTACTACAAGCCCACAGTAATCAAAACAGTGTGATTCTGGCATAAAGATAGACATACAAATCAATAAATAGGATTGATAGTTCAGAAATAAACCCATACATCTACAGTCAGTATTTGACAAGGGTGCCAAGTCCATTTAATGGGAAAAGAGAAGTCTCTTCAGTAAATAGTTCTGGGATTTCCACATGCAAAAGAATGAAGTTGGACCCCTACCTCACACAATATACAAAAATTAACTCAAAATGAATCAGTGACCTAAATATAAGAGCTGAAAACATAAATATCTTAGGAGAAAACATAGTAGAAAATGTTCATGAGCTTGGATTTGGCAATAGATTCTTAGATATGACACCAAAAGCATGAGCAACAAAAGAAAAAAATAGATAAATTGGATTTCATCAAAATTAAAAACTTTTGTGCCTCAAAGGACATTATCAAGAAAGTGAGAAGTCAGCCTAAAGACTGGGAGAATATATTTGCAAATCATATATATGATAAAGAATTAATATCTGGAATATATAAAGAATTCCTCTAACTCAACAACAAAAATCAAACAACCCAATTAAAAACTGGGCAAAGGACTTGAATAGACATTTCTCCAAAGATATACAGATGGCCAATAGGCACATGAAAAGATGCTCAACATCACTAATCATTAAAGATATGCAAGTCTAAATCACAATGAGATACCACCTCAAGCCCATTAGCATGGTTATTATCGAAGAAGAAGAAGGAGGTGGGGGAAGGGGGTGGGGGGTAAGGAGGAGGGGGAGGAGGAGGAGGAGGAGAAGAAGAAGAAGAAGAAGGGGAGGAGGAGGAGGAAAATAACAAATGTTGGCAAGGATGTAGAGAAATTGGAACCCTCATCCATTACTGATGGTAATGTAAAATAGTGCAGCCAATTAGGAAACAGTTTGGTGGTTCTTCAAAAAACTAAACATAAAACTACTATATGACCTAGAAAATTCAACTCATAATTATATACCCAAAAGAATTAAAAACAGGAACTTGAACAGATACTCGTATGCAAATGCTAATTTCAGAATTATTCACAATAGCTAAAAGGTGGAAACAACCCAAGTGTCCATTACAAATAAAAAGAAATAAAATGTGGTATATACATGTAATGGAATATTATTCAGCCACATAAAGGAATAAAGTTCTGATACATGCTCCAACAAGGATGAACCTTGAAAACCTTATGCTAAGTGAAATAAGCCAGACATAAGAAGGACAATTATTATATGATTCCACTTATATGAAATATCTAGAATAGGCAAATTCATAGAGATAGAAAGTAGATTAGAGGGAACCAGGGGTTGACAGAAGGGGAACAGGGAGTTACTGCTTAATGAATACAGAGTTTCATTTTGGGTGATGAAAAATTTTGGAAACAGATAGTGGTGATTGTTTGTCCAACATTGTGAATGTAATTAATGCCACTGAGTTATACACTTAAAATTGGTTAAAATGGTAAATTTTATGTTGCATGTATTTTACCACAATAAAAATAAAAATTTTTTAAACCCATGAGGATAGCACTGCTAGATAGGGAAATTTGGAGGCAGATGGTTATACTTTATAGGAAGCTATTGGCTGCACCTTAAGACACAAATACAGATGAATACAGATGTGGACTTATACATACATAAACACAACCCAGGTACCTAAACACAGATACCCAGATAAACACAAGAGTTTATACCTCTTGGTATGCACATACCTACAAACATACAGTTTGCACTTTGTATATACAGACAGTTGATTTAAACCATCATCAGGATTTAACTTTCTGCTCAGTAGAGGTGCACACACCTACACATTATGTCATGAAACAATATAGCCACACAGGTTAACCAAAGAACCTGTTCAACTAAAGAAAATCATGTTCTAGAGGTGAAAGAAAACAAATGCCTGCACATACAGAAAGATATCCCACAGAATACCCTGATGCATGATGTAACAGTAAAAGGGTTCAAGGGCATGTAAATGGGTTCACTGATTGGTAGTTGGGAGAAACAGGGTAGTAAGCAAAAAGCTAAGTGTTGTATGGAAGGGAGGATGACTGATATGGGTGCGTAGGAAAATGAGTGGGGATCGTAAGAAAGCATTATGCAGCTTCTTTGTCAAAGAGATTCAAGACAATAAGCCTGAGTTGCCAAATTTGACTCTTTTATTTCTTACTATCCGATCTCTGGTTATCAGAGAACAAGCTGTACACTTACTTACCTTTATAATTGCACTAGTCCCTTCAACTGGTCCCAACAACATTCCAGGATAGCTCTCAGGTGAAATCAGTGAGCTGCTTAGTATTCTTTCTGCCCAGTACAGTGGACCCTCCTCACACATTGTCTGAGCTCGGCAGTGGAAAATCGCCATGCCCATTGGCAGCCAGTCAGGGACCCAGGGTGAGGAGGGACTATCCAGACTGACCAAGGTCTTTTTAATGATGATCCAGCTGAGGAAGTGAGATGCTGGGAATGGTGAGTCAGGAGCAAATGATCAGCATTTACAGCTGGTGCTCAAAGGGAGTAGCCAATAAGGGGAGACAGACAAGATCCTCCAGAGGAGCAGTAACATTGAGGTATAAGCACAAGGCCTCCCCCAGAACACACCTTTTATGTTAATCCTGTTGTCCTTTGTGGTAGCAAAAGCTGTACCTTAGAAAGAGAGTTACTGGGGCTTCCCTGGTGGCGCAGTGGTTAAGAATCCGCCTGCCAATGCAGAGGACACGGGTTCAAGCCCTGGTCCGGGAAGATCCCACATGCCACGGAGCAACTAAGCCCGTGCGCCACAACTACTGAGCCTGTGCTCTAGAGCCCGCGAGCCACAACTACTGAAGCCCGCGTGCCACAACTACTGAAGCCCGCACTCCTAGAGCCCGTGCTCCGGGCTCTAGGAAGAGAAGCCACCGCAATGAGAAGCCTGCGCACCGCAACGAAGAGTAGCCCCCACTCGCTGCAACTAGAGAAAGCCCGTGTGCAGCAACGAACACCCAATGCAGCCAAAAATAAAATAAATTTTTAAAAAAATAAAATTTAATTTAAAAATTAAAAAAAAAGAAAGGGAGTTACTTTTGGCAATACTAGCTAGAGTCTTTCAGGAAATCATGAAGGAGGCAAAAGGTCCTGCCACTAGTCTGTTTCCCGGCCTTTTCACCTCAGCACTGACACTTTATTTCCTTACCCCTCAGGGAATAATTCCCTTCTACCTCCTATTAAAATCCTGAGTGATTATGATAATTAACATCTTATCCTTCTCTGTTAGGAAAGAGATTTCTTAACTTACTGCTAAGCAGTAAAATCAGAATGAGTTACATACAATTATCAGTATTTCCTCTTTTTCAACCTGCTTCCAAAAACCAAAAAACAGCCTAGGCTAGTATAGGCTAATTATAATTCAGCAAACAAAGTGACATCTTGGTGTGTTCTGGTTTTTTTTTTCTGAGTTTCATAATTTTTGAATGAGAGTATACTGATTGAATAAAAGTTGGTCTTTAATAGAAAAGCAAGACTGGCTTTGATTTTTGAGTGTAGGTGTTATCTTTTTTAAAAGTATACTACTTTGAATTAATTTTTAAATGAATATAGCTGCTATACTTTTAACAGATATTAATAAAATTTAGGATGTGTGTTTGTATGTGTAAGTGACAGAGATATATGATTTTTCTGAGTGAAGTCTACAGGTCATAAAATCACTATTCTTAATACTGAAAACAATTAAAAATGTTTTCATCATTGTGCTGTTATAAATCCATATTACATTATTTGAACTGTAAAGGATGTTGATTCTTGGATAAAATTATCATGTTCTGGCTCTTCACTTACTTTGAATTCAATTGTGGTGGAATTTCTTTGAAAATATTTTAACTTTTGTAAGCATGTATGCATGGATAACTCCAAAAATGAATATGAACTTGAAAAGCTGAACCTCTTCTGACAGCAGCTTGACTTATTCTGGAGTAAATTAAGTAAGAGAAATATCAGAAGCATGTGCTCTCTTTTAGGTGTAACAAACTCGAGACAAATATTCTTGACTTGTGCCATCTGAGAAACTATTCTTTGTATCTTTGCATATAAGTCACATGCCTACACAAAATATCACAAGCCAGCTGCCTCTGCAGGTTTCCTACTCAGAGGAAAGAAAGCAGACCATTGTCAGAGTGAGGGAGGTGAGGAATGAAGAGCAGCAGCTGTGTATGGACTCCACAGTTAGCTTAAGCCGGGAGCTGAGACGAGGGCCTACCGGAAACTTGGCTCCCCCCACCTCCCCACCACCCCCACCATGATGGCTGGGGCTCCATCAGGTGCTCAAGCAAGGGGGCTGTCTGGAAGACAGAGCCAGTGTGGGTAGCCAGGTGGTATTTTGTTTTGTTTTTTCTTTGAGATGCCTATGGATTAAAACTCTGTGTTTTTGCTTTAAATATTAGGGGTTTTCGTTTTTTGCTTTAAAATAAAAAACTAAATTTCTTTTTTTAGAAAAATATCACTTGTTTACATAGAAAAATTTTAAAACACAGGTAAATAAAAAATAGTATATGTAAAATATGAGTTTACAAACCTTCCATGTCTAGAATATTCCCATTTTGATTTTGATTTGATATATATTATGTATATAATCTTCCTTAAAATAAAAATGGGAATATTCTAGACATAGAGATTTGTAAACTGATGTTTTTACTTAATGTATAAGGAACATTGTTCAGCATTACTGAATAGACATCTGTGGCATCGTTCATGACCACATGATATTTTATTAGAAGTAACATTATTATTATTTTATTTATTTATTTATTTTTTGGCTGCGTTGGGTCTTCGTTGCTGCGCACGGGCTTTCTCTAGTTGTGGGGGGCTACTCTTTGCCACGGTGCGCCGGCTTCTCATTGCCGTGGCTTCTCTTGTTGCGGAGCACGGGCTCTAGGCACACAGGCTCAGTGGTTGTGGCTCGCGGGCTCTAGAGCACAGGCTCAGTAGTTGTGGCGCACGGGCTTAGTTGCTCCACGGCATGTGGGATCTTCCCGGACCAGGGATCGAACTCGTGTCCCCTGCATTGGCAGGCGGATTCTTAACCACTGCGTCACCAGGGAAGCCCTAGAAGTAACATTATTAATTTACCTTCAATTGCTGGACGTGTATCTCATGAAAGTGTTTCCCCATTATTAGCAATACAATGATAAATATACTTGTACATACATCTGTTTATATTACCTGTTTATTTCCTCAGGATAAAATTCTAGAAGTAGAATTGTTGGCTGTACTCTAAGATTTTTGATTCATATAGACAAATTTCCCTTCAGTAAAGTTCTTTCAATTTACATTCCAACAAGATGAGTGGCATCATGTTCATTTCTGTATACTCTCAAGAAAGTGGGGTATTCTTAAAATCATTTTAAAAGAAAATGAAAGGAAGAACTTGCACAGAATCAATATATAAGTATAAATGAAGGAAATGAGAACAAGGCAATAGAAATAATGCTCTTTTCCCCAGACATATCCAACTCTGGTCAGATTCCTCTTTTATTTACTTATTTACTTAGGTCATGTTAGGGACATTGTGATAGAGACAGTCACCAAACCTGTTTTCTTTTCCTCCTGTGCACACAGCTGGACTACATTTCCCAGGAACCCTTTGGGGGAAGTGTGATCATGAGTTCCAGCCAACAGAATGTGGGTGGAAATGATATATGCTGTTTCCAAGCCTGGCCCCAATCCTCCCAGCTGTTCTCTTCCTTTGTCTGTCTGAGGCAGGGGAACCTGCAGCGGACTCTAAAACCCTGGAAGACGTCAGTCTCAGGAAGGAGGAGCCCAGTTCCCTGAATTGCCTTATGGAAGGCCACTCATCAGATATGTACACAGAACTGTCACATCTGCAATTAATAAATTCTATTGTCTTAACCAGTGAGATTATAGAAAAACTATAAAATTCAGATATACAAAAGAAAAAAAGTACCCAGAATTCCAAAGACCAGAGATAACTAATTGTTACAGAAATTAGTCTACCCTGACAAATCCAAGCCTGTTGCTGCTTTTAGTCAACCCAAAGTGGAATTAGTGGTTAAAAATGAGGGTTTGGGGCTTCCCTGGTGGCGCAGTGGTTGCGCGTCCGCCTGCCGATGCAGGGGAACCGGGTTCGCGCCCCGGTCTGGGAGGGTCCCACGTG
>NC_041215.1:95197473-95206028 GCF_002837175.3 Physeter macrocephalus | reverse complement strand
ACCGGGTTCGCGCCCCGGTCTGGGAGGATCCCACGTGCCGCGGAGTGGCTGGGCCCGTGAGCCATGGCCTCTGAGCCTGCGCGTCCGGGGCCTGTGCTCTGCAACGGGAGAGGCCGCAGCGGTGAGAGGCCCGCGTACCGCAAAAAAAAAAAAAAAAAAAAAAAAAAAAATGAGGGTTTGGTAATGTGTTCTCTTTAACAATCATCTTCCTCCTTCTCGAATACCTGTTATGGAAAATAAAAATCTAATATGTATACAGTAATTATCTTATGTATAAAAAACTTTATGTGTAAGGTATAATATATTCTTCTTTACATTCTTCTCACACTCAAATATTCATGTCAAAGGAGTAAAAAATTGACATAAGTAAATAATATCACTTGTCTGATTTTGGATGATGTCAGCCTGTGTCAAAAATGCATACTTAGGTTTAAGGGAGAGACAGCTTTAACTAATCATTCCGTCTGTTCCCCAAATTCCTCAGCTTCTTTGAAGTTAGGAAGACCATGTGATTAGCTGTGGCCAATGAAATGTGAGCAGAAGCCGCAGGTAGTCCTTCTGGGCAGAGGTAGTGAAAAACCCATCTGAGATTCTCCTCTCTCTCTATATCCCTGCTGCAGTGACCAAGGAGCTGTTTTAGCCACAGGATGGCAGAAACTCCATCATCATGGTCCTTGAATAAGATGGCCTCCCCATCTGTAATGGGTATGTAGCAAGAGCAAGAATTAAACCTTTCTTGTGTTAAGCCACTGGGTTTCATATTAATTGGGTAACTGCAACATTAGCCTATCTTGTCCTGACTTACACAAGTCTCACACATTCTATGTATCTTGTTCATCCTCCACATCAAAAATTCCAAATGTTGTGGAGGCTCAAAGCCACCACTAATCATTCTCAAACTGGTTACATGGGATTTGACTTCCTAGCTATAAAGGTAAAGAATCAGGACTTTAGAGCAGAGACAGGTGAGAGCTCCCTTCTTGTGAGTGCAGGAGTGATATTAATGCGAATAAGAGGCAGATATAGTTTTGGATATTTCCAGGCCTAAAATAACTTATGAAATAAATGTATATTATGCTTACAGTATGTGAGAACCAATAATGGTATATGGACATATTGCTCTGCTAGGCAAGTACATTGTATCACTTACTCTCCACCAGTTAATCATGAAAAGCGATGTATGGCAAGGAGTGGAGAAGTTAGTTTACAAAAAGGGAATATGAGATGAAGCACAGACCCTTTATACTCCTTCGGTATCTAATGGCTTTAAATGAATTCTCCTTAACTCATTGAATGATGCTTTTCTCTTGTATCTGAATTTTTTATAATGAGCGTGTATTTTTTAAATATATTTTTAAATTATTTATTTTTATTTATTATTTATTTTTGGCTGTGTTGGGTCTTTGTTGCTGCACGTGGACTTTCTCTAGTTGCGGCGAGCGGGGGCTACTCTTTACTGCTGCACGTGTGCTTCTCATTGCGGTGGCTTCTCTTGTTGTGGAGCATGGGCTCTAGGTGCGCAGGCTTCAGTAGCTGTGGCACGCGGGCTCAGTAGTTGTGGCTGGTGGGTTCTAGAGCACAGGCTCAGTAGTTGTGGCTCACGGGGGGCTTAGTTGCTCCGTGGTATGTGAGATCTTCCTGGACCAGGGATCGAACCCATGTCCCCTGCATTGGCCGGTGGATTCTTAACCACTGCTCCACCAGGGAAGTCCCTATTATTTTTATAATTAGAAAAAGGTATTTCTGTTTTGGAAAATAAAAATCACTGTTGGTGAATGAAGAATTAATAATTGTTTCTGGGGCTTCCCTGGTGGTACAGTGGTTAAGAATCCACCTGCCAATGTACGGGACACGGGTTCGATCCCTGGCCCGGGAAGATCCCACATGCTGTGGAGCAACTAAGCCCGTGCACCACAACTAGTGAGCCTGTGCTCTAGAGCCCATATGCCACAACTACTAAAGCCCGCGCGCCTAGAGCCTGCATTCTGCAACAAGAGAAGCCGTGACAACGAGAAGCCCGCGCACCACAACGAAGAGTAGCCCTGCTCGCCGCAACTAGAGAAAGCCTGCGTGCAGCAACAAAGACCCAATACAGCCAAAAATAAAAACAAATAAATAAATAAATTTATTTTTAAGAAAAGAATTGTTTCCTCCATTGAGCTGGCAAAAACAGTGCTTATCAGCTTCCTTAACTATAATTCAAGGGCTAAGTTCCTTGACGGCAGATGCAGGTTGCAATTCTAGAAGCAAGCACAGCAGGGAGGCGCATCATAGAGGCTCAAATATGGGAGTTGCATATTGAATGACTACCTACCCTGTGCCTATTGATCCATCATCTCTGTCATTCTGGGATTATTTCATTTAGTTTCAAATGATATTCTTAGTAGCTTTTGTGGGCTCTGGACTTGCCCATGAATTCACACTTGCCAGGGTCTAGAGATGCAATCATGGAATTGCCCAAACAGTGAAAATCTGTGAATTTCTTGTTAAGTAAAATCTCTGTGCATAGACTTCACTTCACCATCATCATTATTCTCCCAGGTAAAACAAGGCAAGCAATTACATTGCCAATTCCCTATCTTTTTACATCTTTGTATTGGGTATTTACTGCATGTAGATAAGTATATCAGAAATTATCTTGTTATAGCTGTAAATAAAATTCTTCTTATCCTATTACCCACTTACCTCCTTTTTCTGTGGCAAGTTTTTTGCTGTCATTTCTTGGTCTATGAACAGCTGAAGGTCACTTTTTAGATAAGAAATGAGCCAAAGTATCTCAATTTTCCCATTTTTAAAAAGTTTTGACTATCAGGAATGTAAGATAGGGTTTCATTTGTGATAATTACCAAGTTTCAAGTAAGTGGTAGATGAAAATTGCCTGGTATTGTGTAAGGAGGGGGTAATTTAGAGTCTGTGGGAAGCAATTGGTATTTTAAATAAGCCTGTCTGTAGACATCATGTGTCTAAAACTATTTTAAAGGGCTCTATGAAGCTCTATGCCTTTAAATTTATCTTACTATTATAGTCATTTTACTAGCTAAGGAACTGCAGCCATCTATCTCTGGCTGTCTCTTTCTGACACCCACAGATGTATATACACCCACACACTCACCCACGCAAACCTACACTCTGACTCACATTCAAAACGATTGTCAAAAAATCCCCTCTCCTTGTCTAACTAAAGTGTTCCTTTCAAACACATGCTATTTGTTTGATCTATTTCCATGTATCTGTGAGTCAGCTGAGTCTTGTCCGATCTACCCAGTAGACTAAAGCCTACATGTATGTTTTTTCATATGGATCTGGCAAACCTGATTCATATTCTAGCATATGGAAATCGTAAAAGCCTGGTGAGCTATTTTTTTTACTGACAACACTTCTGACACCAAATGTGTGCGGTTTTTCCTCACACCAACCAATTTTCAAACTCTCCAGACACCAACTAGGTGTCCCACAATTCAGTTCTGACGCTAGCTACCAGTTAGTGCAGACCCCATAGGTTAAGGACTCATTCCTATAAGACTGCCCCCACTTCAGACAACCATCTCAAGTCCCAGGCCACCTGTACTTCTGATCGACAGGCTATAAATTGGGTGTTCCCATGACCCGCCTCTTCAGGTTCCATAATTTGATAGAACAGCTCACAGAACTCCGAAATAGTCTACTTGCTATTACCAGTTTATTACAAATGATGCAACTCAGGAGCAGCCAACTGGAAGGAGTGCACTGGACAAAGTATAAGGTGGCGGGGGGGGAAGGGGTGGCACAGAGCCCTCTGGGCATACCACCCTCCCAACACCTTGATGTCTTCACCAATTAGGAAGATCTCTGAAGTTTATCATTTAGGGGTTTTTAATGGAGGTTCCATACATGG
The DNA here is from genome assembly GCF_002837175.3 of Physeter macrocephalus. Lineage (NCBI taxonomy): Eukaryota > Metazoa > Chordata > Mammalia > Artiodactyla > Physeteridae > Physeter > Physeter macrocephalus. The sequence continues at coordinate 95,202,154 of NC_041215.1, read as the reverse complement.
GCATGATTGATTAAATCATTGAACATTTGTGATTAAATCAATCTCCAGCCCCTCTCTTTCTCCTTTGGAGGTCAGTGGGGTGGGCTTAAAAGTTCTATCTCTCTAATCATAAGGTTGGTTCCACAACCAGCCCTTATCCTGATGCTATCTAGGGGCCTACCAAGAGTCACCTCGTTAGCATATACAACTCAGGTATGATTGAAAGGGGCCACTATTGGTTTCTTGGATGCAAGACAAAATTCTAAAGTGGTGCTGCTTAGTTCAATGAGTTCAATCATCAATGATTGGCTGACTCAATGTCCTTTTTAAAATATGCCAACAAACCTAGGAACCCTAGTAGGGGTCATAGGAATAGGGCAGGCAGTTTGGTTTAGCAGGAGGGCTGGCCTCTTGGCCTGATTACCTCCTGATCCCCTGGTTCCCTTTCAAATCAGGACCAAATAGAAAAACACCAACCTTCCACCATTACCATCACCTTGTCTTCAGAGACAACTTCTAACAGAGCTGACTTCCTTCCCATGGGCCCCAAATCATCTGAGTCATGGGCTCTAGGACCTGATAAGTCTAACAGGAACGTGATGTGTATCAAAAATATCTATCAGAATGAAAACAACATTTTTATTAGATTGAGGGATAAAGAAGGGCATTTAAAACAATAGTCAACATCATGGTGCAGAATTTAAATATATGCTTACACCATTTGAGGTAAACGCTTGCTCAGCAAGAAACAGATTTCCATTTTTAACCACTCTTTTCTTGTGACCTCTGTGTAGATTGCAATTGAGAGACCTATGTATAGGAAACTTAACATTTTCAGAAGTAGCACATGAATTTTCAATGCATTCAAAATACAGATTAGTCTGAGGTTATCAAAATAGAGTCATATTTCAAAATAAGAAGTACTGTGAGTCAGGTCAGCCCTACCAATTATAGCAACCCTGTTTCTGAAAGGCTTAAGGCCTGGGCCAGCCTCCATGGTAGCAAAGCAATGTTTTATCAAAATGGTATAATTAGAAATGTGTGGCAGTATTTTAACCCCTCCTCCCAAGAGTTCCACAACACTTTTTTAACATGTTTATAAATATTTGCTTTTGTACCATTTTGGGGGGAGCTTTCCATACAAACATTTGGCTTCCAGTGAGTCATCCCCAGTCTGGTTCACACCCAAAAGCTGCCTGCTTGGCTATCAATGAATATTGGGCTCAATAACTTGCCTTATTTTTATAATCGGCTTGAATGAAGATGGAAAAGGTGGTAGAAGGAGAAAGACATATTCAGATAAATATAAGAAACTCTTGTTTCCTTACAAGAGTTTGACAACTATGCACCATAACCTAACTACCATTTAAGCTTAGCTCGATGCCAGATTGTGATGAATTTGTGTTTGGCCTTTAAAAAAACATCTGGTTAATTTTACCTAATAGTGTTACATTTTTCTAGTCATCATGTGTATTTTCTAGCTAAGGACATCCCAGAATTCAAATTCCTAACGAGACATTTTACTTTTACTGTTATAATTACAGTTATTGGATCCTAAAGCCATCAACTTAAAAAGCAAATGGAAGAATAAATCACCTTTCTGCCCATATTAAAATTGAAGAAAATAAGGGTCCTTAGCTGAGATTTTAATTCTTTTCTGAACTGGAATTGAAAAACTTTTCTTTTTGTAAATAAGGAAGCAACAGTTATTAAGCATATGAACTAGGAATGATTTCTATTTCCATTCCCAAAGGGCAAAATTTGGGAGTTGAAGTGGGACAGTATATATCCTGGAGGGAGGATATCGACATGGAAAGAAAAGAAACTAAAATTGCTTTGCATAATAATGTGAGTTATAGAATTTCTTTTAAAGAGAAATAAGTACCTTACAAATTAAGTAGAATATACTATTTATTCTTCTTTATTGGATTAGGAAGGATTGCAAACTCAGGCTCCCTATATCTTGAATTGAACACTATGTTCCCAGTCATATTTTGTTTGCATATTACGTATTAAATGCTTAGGAATGATCTTTGTGCTCTCTTACCTTCCTAAAACATTCTTCCCATTTTTTCTTGAAATATATATTTCTCTCTGTCTACATTTCATTCTTCCCAGTGTTTATATGGACTTGGATATAAACCTGTATCACTTTCTTCTTTACTTTAAGAAAAATGATCCTATTCATACACTGATGAATGGAAACTCTCACTTAGCCTTAGTGTGAAAGAGACAATAAGGAGTGGTGAGGACTGTGATAAAATAGAAAAGCATATGCCCATCTGAAATGAGTCTACTTCTAAGCACCAGAAAAAATGGCAATAGCCAGATCTTCCAATTTGTCAAAAAAAGTCTGAAAGTATTTCAATGTTTTATGAATAATTCAATGCTTTAAAAACAAGCAACTCCATTCTAAGAGGCTCAAAACGACAATAATTACCACTGGAAAACATGGGAGATTAAATATGTATACTTCAACCCACACTGGGGGAGGAGAGATATAGAAGGTACTGAGAAACTTGGTGTCCTTCGTGGCCTGTCTTCTACCTCTCAGCCCATTACCAATAGAAGTACTGTCCCACAGGACACTTGAAGGGCCAAGGGTCATCTCTGATCCTCTTGTGGAAGCCTTCCCTAATTTGCTCCAGAGTGAACACTTCACATTTGAATTCATTCTTGCTGGAAGAGATAGAAAAATCTTAGGGGCAACTATAAGAATAAGAAAAATAAACTTATATTGAGAGTTGGTCACTACTAATTCTTTCACTCAGCAAATATTTACTGACAGCCTGCTATGTGCTAGAACTATAAAGTTTCTGTGACATGTTAGGCACTATGTAGGCACAGGAAAGAAATAAGTTTAAAAAAAGACAAAAATGCCTGCCCTTGCAGAAATTATATCTATTGGGAATATAGAAAATAAAAACGAATAAGTATGATATATGTTAGGTTAGATGGTGATAAATGCTATGGAGAAAACTAGGGTAGGAAAAGGTCATTTCTCTGAGTCCCCAGTGTGTAAATGGAATAGACGTATTTGGTGATTTGCAGAACTTCCACACTGATCACTTGTACTGTGGGATAAAAGATATATTAGTGGGGAAGACCAAGTGGAATATATGAAACATTTGCTCCCTTACCAAGATAGTAAATTAAAAATAATATCACATCCTGGGGGAAATGGCAGATTAGTGCTACCCTTTCAGACCTAAAGAATGTAGGGTGATAATGCTCATTTATCCCCATTTAATTCACCAGTCTTGCCCTGACAAAAATGTCTGATCCTGGGGAATACGAAACTCAACCAAATAGTTGCCCTAATTGCAGTTGCTATGCCAGATGTATCAATAATATCTCTGCTGAAACACATTAATATGGCCTCAGGTACCTTGTGTTGATTAGCAGATGCCTTCATTTCCATTCCTATCAAGGAGAGGGAACAGATGCGTGTGAATAACACAGACATTTACAGTCTTAGCCAAGGTTAATTCTTTTGCCTTTGGTCATGATATAGCCCTAAGGAACCTGGACTGCCTGGACATTCTGCATATCACCACAGTGATCCACTATGTTGGTGATATCATGTGTGGTGATTTTCCAGTATGCCCACAAATCCTTTGGTATTTCTTCCTTCAAGAGGTGTAGCTTAATTTCTCTCCCCTTGAGTGTGGACTGGACTTAGTGACTTGCTTCTAACAAATAGAGTAGTGCAGAAGTGATGATGTGTGACTTTTGAGACATTACAGCTTCATTCCTTGCTCTCTCTTGGGTCACTTGCTATTAGGAAAGTCAGGTACCATGTGATAAGGACACTGAAGTAGCTCTACAGAGAGGTTCATGTGGAAAGGAACTGAGGCCTCCTGCCAAAAGCCATTTAAGCCATCATAAAAGCAGATCCTCTAGCCCAGTCAAGCCTTCAGATGACTGCAGTCTTGGACAGCATCTTGCCTGTAACCTCATGGGAGACCCTGAGCCAGAATCACTCAGGTATACCACTCCTGAATTCCTGACCTACAAAAACTGTGAGATAATAAACATTTACTGTTTTAAGCTGCTATGTAATTTCAAAGAGAGCAGCAGATAACTACTACATCAGGTTAATCAGAGCAGGTGATTAAGCAGTGTCAAGAATGTTAGAGGCCTTTGCAAAAAAACATGTGCTCTAGAGCGTAAAAGATATATCCTAAGAAGATTCAGAGGTTCTCCACCTCACTGTCTAGTGGACTGGGACATGCCAGGTGTCCCAGCACTAAGAAGAAGCATAGTGCCCAGTGGGCTTTTGGGGTTCTGGAGTCAGCATATTCAACCCTTGGAAATATTGCATTTAACCATTTCCTGAGTGACATGGAAGTCTGCCAGCTTTGAGTGGGGTCCAGAGGAAAAGCTCTGAAGAAGTCTCAGGCTATGGCACAAGGAGCACTGCTACTTGGGCCATACTGCCTAGCAGACCTATTAGAGGTATCTGTGGTGGGAGAAGAAATTTTGTGGCGCTTTCAGCAAGACCTAGTAAGAGAATCACCATGTAAACGATAGAGTTCTGGAACATGTCATGCCATCTGCAGCAGCGACCATTCAAAAAATAGTCCCTGGGCTTCCCTGGTGGTGCAATGGTTGAGAGTCCGCCTGCCGATGCAGGGGACACGGGTTCGTGCCCCGGTCTGGGAGGATCCCACATGCCGCGGAGCGGCTAGGCCCATGAGCC
>NC_041215.1:95183521-95197360 GCF_002837175.3 Physeter macrocephalus | reverse complement strand
AAAAAAAAAAAAAAAAAAAAAAAAAATGTCCCTGATGTGCTGCTGTGCCCTGGTAGAGACAGAGCACCTGATCTTGGAATATCCAGTAACCATGCAGCCAGAACTATTCATCGTAAGGTGTGTTCTGTCAGATCCACTAAGTCATAAAGTCATGTGAGCCCCAGCAGAAGTCCAGTAAGACAGAAGTGATAGGGACTTCTCTGGTGGCGCAGTGGTTAAGAATCCACCTGCCAATGCAGGGGACATGGGTTCGAGCCCTGGTGCAGGAAGATCCCACATGCCAGTTGCAGAGCAACTAAGCCCGTGCACCACAGCTACTGAGGCTGTGTTCTAGAGCCCATGAGCCACAACGACTGAGCCTGTGTGCCACAACTACTGAAGCCTGCACGCCTAGAGCCTGTGCTCCGAAGCAAGAGAAGCCACCGCCATGAGAAGCGCACGAACCGCATTGAAGAGTAGCCCCTGCTCACCACAACAAGAGAAAGCCCGTGCACAGCAACGAAGACCCAACACAGTCAAAAATAAATAAATTTTAAAAAATAAATTTATTTAAAAAAAAAAAAGACAGAAGTGATATATCTAAGATTGTTCCTGAGCAGGGCCAGAGGACAAGTAAGCTGCATAAGTAGATGGCTCAGATTCCTGTGTCACTCACCACTATGGCATTGTTGCCCCTTCCTCAGTTTACACATATGGTTGTTTTGGGGGGCAGGCAGGGAGATTCCCTTATGACCAGCTCTTGGAAGAGAAAAAACCTGTGCTTGGTACACAGATGGGTCAGCTTCATTTGTGGTAAAGTCAGAAATGGACTCTTAGACTATAAACATGGCCCTAGAAGATAGTAGTGAAAGGAAACTCTTCCAGTAGGAAGAGATTTGTGGTATACCTAGTCATCTACTTTGTGTGGAAAGAAAAGTAGCCTGAAAAAAAATATATGGGACTCATATCAGTGATGAATAGCTGCTTGCTTCAGAGTTTGGAAGGAGAAAGGATAGAAAATTGAGAAGCAGATCTAGGGAAGAAGCATGTGGATGGACCTGTAGGAGTCCATTTCTCCAGCTTCTGGAAGTATTAAAGGACTCCCATCTAGAAGATATTTTTAAAAACCTTCACATCTCAATTATAAGGAAAGAATCCAATTTTTAAATGGATTTGAACAGACACTATCAAAAAGTATACATGAATGACAAGCACATGAAAAGATGTTTAACGTCATTAGTCACTAGGGAAATGCAAGTTAAAACCAACATTTAAAACACTATTTCACAGTTATGAGGATAGCTGAAATTAAAAGACTGAGCACACTGTACACTTAAAACTAATACAATGTTGTCTATCAATTATATCTTGATTTTTAAAAAAAATTTTAAAAGATTGAGTGCATCAAGTGTTTGTGAAGATATAGAGGAACTGGAACTCTCATACACTTCTGGTGAGAATGTAAAATACTTTGGAAAATAATTTGGCCATTTCTTTCAAAATTAAACCATTACCTACCATATATAATCCAGCCATTTCACCTTTAATTATCTACCCAAGAGAAAAGGAAACATATGTCTACATAAAGACCCATGTATATAGTGATTTCATAGAAGTTTTATTTGTAGCAGCCCAAAACTGGAAACAACCCAAATGTCCATTAATGGGTAAATAAATAAACAAATTTTGGTATACTGATACAATGGAATATTACTCAGCAGTGAAAATAAATGAACTCTAGAGTCATACAGCAACATGTATGAATCTCAAATAAATTATGCTGAGTGAAAGTGGCCAGATTTAAAAAGAGAACATACTGTATGATTCTATTTATCTAAAATTCTAGAAAATGTAAATTAACCTACAGTGACAGAAAGCAGATTAGTAGTTGTCAAGGTGGTGGGTGAGAGGGAAAGAAGAGGGTATTACAAAGGGACATAAGGAGTCTTTTGGGAATATGCTCATTAATTTACCAAATTGTACACTTGAAATATGTATAGTTATTGTATGTCATTGTGCTTCAATTAAGCTGTTAAAAGAAAAAAAAGATTAAATCTCATGTCAATGATATCCAGTACCTCACCCTTGGTATGATCAAAGACCATGATCTGGGAATGCTATTCCCACTATAACTCACAGGGAAGTGACCTAAGTCAAGCCAGGGAGCTTAGATTCCCTGGAGTCAGTCAGGTCAGTGTAGCAGATTGTTGAGAGTTGTTTTTGTTTTTGTTTTTGTTTTTGTTTTTTGTGGTACGTGGGCCTCTCACCGCTGTGGCCTCTCCCGTCACAGAGCACAGGCTCCAGACGCACAGGCTCAGCGGCCATGGCTCATGGGCCTAGCCGCTCCGCGGCATGTGGGATCCTCCCAGACCGGGGCACGAACCCGTGTCCCCTGCATCGGCAAGCGGACTCTCAACCACTGTGCCACCAGGGAAGCCCTATTGAGAGTTTTAAGTCAAGAGATAAGCAGATGGTATTCACTCATTCATCTAAAAAAGTTGTGTGTGTGTGTGTGTGTGTGTGTGTGATCTGGAGACACAGAGCTGAATCAGATATAAATCCTATCCTTAAGGAAGTCAAGGTTATGAACCAGGTAAATGGAGCTTCTTAAGCATGAGACCATCCAGAAGTATGTGAGGGTCTGATAGGATGAGCTGTGAGCATGGAAGTGTTAGACTGAGATCAGGCAGAACTAGGGTTGGGTGCCGAGGTAGAGCTACATTGATCCAAGGGGATCTCTAAGGATCCAGTTTCTGGCCTTTTGACATCTAATCTTGAGCCACTCAGCAAGGGTTGTGGGCCCGGACAGACTCCCTGACAAGGAGTGCGTAGCGTAGGTGCCCCCAAATATGTCTATACAATCAGCCAAAGAATGAAAGGGCACATGTATGGTAATGGTCAAAGTGAAGAATACTGAAGAAACTTGCTGGCCTAGAGTAGAAAGTTCATAGTAGAGAAGAGAGAAAAATAATGCTCCAGGAAACAGTTTGGGGATTGGAGGAGTAGACTCAAATTGGAATCAAAGGGGCTCTTAAAATCCAGTCTGAACAAGTGGAGCTCAGTGGGTACCAGACAGGGATTAGCACAATGGAGAGCAGAGAAGCAGAGTCTTCCTCAGTGTAGTTAGGGGTGTAGCCAGATCAAAGGATGAATGGGAAGCCTTTCTTGTGAATATGAACTCAGAAAGAATAGCCAAGGACTCACAGCCAATCAGAGGAATACATTAAAAAGAATCAGGGGGCTTCCCTGGTGGCGCAGTGGTTGAGAGTCCGCCTGCCGATGCAGGGGACACGGGTTTGTGCCCCAGTCCGGAAAGATCCCACATGCCGCGGAGCGGCTGGGCCCGTGAGCCATGGCCGCTGAGCCTGCGCGTCCGGAGCCTGTGCTCCGCCACGGGAGAGGCCGCAACAGTGAGAGGCCCGTATACAGCAAAAAAAAAAAAAAAAAGAGTCAGGGCCACTGTTTAACCAAATGATAGGGGGAGGAGCCAGTCCTTGCTCACTAGGCAGGGCATGCATTGATGACCTTTGAGGAAGGAAGTCAAGGGGCTTTTGACAAGGAGCCTAGGAGAAGAAGGTATTCAGATCAGGGCAGAAATAGGTGCCTGTGGGGTACTGATGGGAGATGCTCAGGTGTGGCGGGGGAGGCCAAGCTAAGAGGGATAAAAGCCAAAGATTACAGCCAATTTTTTTTTTTTTTTTAGTGTTGGGTTTTTGTTGCTGCGCGCGGGCTTTCTCTAGTTGTGGTACACGGACTTCTCATTGTGGTGGCTTCTCTTGCTGCAGAGCACGGCCTCTAGGCGCGCAGGCTTCAGTGGTTGTGCCACACAGGCTCAGTAGTTGTGGCTCGCGGGCTCTAGAGAGCAGGCTCAGTAGCTGTGGCACACGGGCTTAGTTGCTCCGCGGCATGTGGGATCTTCCCAGACCAGGGCTCGAACCCATGTCCCCTGCATTGGTAGGCAGATTCTTAGCCACTGCACCACCAGGGAAGTCCCTACAGCCAATTTTAAAAAAGAAGTTAGGATAAACAGGGACTAGAGTGGGATAAGTGGCCCTGTGAATCTGGGTTGGCCATGCAACTTGATTTGGTCAATGAACATTAGCAAACATGACACATGCAGAGGCTTAAAAAGTGCTAGGCATTGGGACTTAGCATTTTGCTGATCTTGGGAATACTGTCAGCTACCATCATATAAATGATCTTGGGCTAGTCTGTTGGATGATGATAGACATGTGGCCCAGTTACACCCATCACTCCAGCCAACAACCAGCCAACCACCAGACGTGTTCATGGGACCATTGACTGTCAGCTGATCACAGATGCATGACTAAGCCCTGCTAAGGGCAGAAGAACTGTGCAGCTGAGTCCATCCCAAATTGGCAACCCAAAGAATTGTGAGCAAATAATTGACTGCTGTTTTAAGCCACTAAGTTTTGAGGAAATTTTCTTTGTAGCAAATTCTGACTGGTACATTCTACTCTGTATCCCTTTGACTTCATTCCAAGGGAGGTCTGTGCTAAGCATACCCTGTCTGTCTCTGACTGGCTCTGCAAATATTCAGGGAGAGGTCAGTGGTATCTTGGGGATAGAGAAAGATGACATGGGATGGGGACAGTGTGACATAAGGAGAGGATGACATGGGGGTAGAGCCAGTGTTATATGAGGGCAAGGGTCCTCACATGATAAGGGTCAGTGTGACACGGGGGAGGGCTCAGTGTGTTAGGTGAGGGGGTCTGTACCTCATAGAGGAGGGAGTTTATTTTTAAGTTGAGGGCTGGTAAATGTCACACAGAGAGGTAGAGATCAGCCACACTGAGTGAGGACAGGTGAGTAAACCTAAGGGAACCAGGGGGCTGAAGTATTACTAGAGACAGTAGACTAGGGCAGACAGGATTGGCCAGTTGAGATTTCTCTTTGCTAATAAAGGAGAACAAAGTTCTTGGTTTATAATACATCCCTCTGGGGGTCAGGCATCTCACCCTGGATAAATTTCCCAGACTGCAGTGGGAAGGCAGACCCTCTAGAGAGATAGGGACTGTCTTTCCTCCCTCTGATGTCATCCTCCCTTAGTTCAGAGCCACTTGCTCCCTTGAACCTCCCCACCCCTTTTTGTAATTTCTCCCCTTGCAAAGCTTCCAGAGCATCAGGCTGGTTGGTAGTTCACTCCCTTCCCAGGTCTTCTCGCTGGAAGAGGGTGTGGAGACAGCAGACATGAACAGCCTCCTCACTATTCTGACAGTGACTGGTGTGTGCAGGTTCCTATTTTGGCTTAAAATTTTGAAAAGGTCATATTGGAAGAACGTGTAGGATCTCTTCACCCCTAGATAACAGGGGTGAAGAGATCATCAGAAAGATAAGAATTCAGGACCCCAGGGATTGGTAGTTTCCTAGAACATTCAGAGATAACTAGAGTCCACTGAATTTTCCCCTGGCTCCATCAGCACAAGAGAAGATTCAGACCAAGATGAAACTTTACACAAATAGATGGTTGATATTGGCAAAAAATGTGATTTTGCTGTATAGCTGGGAAGGAAGCTTGAAGAAAAGAAGGAAGAATCAAAAGGAAGAAAGGAAGGGAGAGGAGGAGTGAGTAAGAGGGAGGACACAAATACAGAGGGAAGTCCAAGGAGAAATTAACAAAAGGATTCTGAAATAGTTTAATAGTACTTTAAATACCAAAAACACATTGACCATTTCAAAGCACTTCCACATAAAACATCTCAGATGTCCGTGCTCTGGAACGTCTGCCCCTGTCTCTAAGATTCTGCCTTCCTTCCCCATCTGACAGCAGTAACAACAACAACCGTAACACCAACACCAGAACAAGCAAAATCAGTCAGGCAATTCAGTCAGGCGAACAGCAAAATTGTATCAACTTTTCTGGTTTTCCTGAACTCAGAAAATGAGGCTTGTTTGGGGACCCCGATCCACAAACAATGGGTTCTCACTGCAGCTCACTGCTTCTTACCGTGAGTGATGGGGGTCCTGGAGGAAGAGGTGTTCCCCCTTAGTCACTGGGATTGCTCAACCCTGCAGAGACTTGCCCAGGGGACTCTCAAGCCTAAGAAGTGGTTGAAGGAGGAAGGAAATAGTTCTAGGTGGTTATGAGTTAGATTTCTGGGTAGGATGATGTAGATGGAGGGGATTGGGGAAGCTGAGGACCAGGGAATGAACCAATAGGGAAGAAAAGACTATATGCAATGTGGTACGGATCAAAGAATTATAGAACAGCAATGGAAATTGTCTTTTGCCAGGCAAGGAGACAGGGTCTTGGCAAGTTTAGGAAGGAACTTGCGTAAAGTCACAAAGCAAGTTAGGGTGAGAAAGGATGCAAGTTGAACAATAGAATAATATCTGTTTCCTCTACTAATCCTTCATGGCCTGTTCTAGATTTCTTGAGATAGAGATTGCTACTTTAAAAGGGAGTTTCCAAAACAAGATGAAGAACCTAAGACCCATGCTTACTATCCAACATCCAAGTTTCACCTGGGATTCTGCTGAGCATGACATCATGCTCATCAAGCTGACAGATCCCCTAAAGCTCAATGATCAGGTGAAGCTGGTGGTTCTGCCCAGTACCACAACTGACATAAGACTGGACAATTGCACAGTCTTTGGCTGGGGCTGGTCATGGAAGAATTCCAGTGAGTGACCCTCAAGACAGACGCTTAATGCTCCTTGAATGTCCGCTCAGTGAGGATTATCAGATAATTGTTACTGTAGATCAAGAACGCTGTTAGGGTCCTGAGAACTTATATATCTTAACTTCTAATTTTATTCATGTGGAAATTGAGGCCCAAATTGGTGATAAGATATACCTGGGGGTAACATGACTATTTATGGCTAGAGGTCTCTGGAATCCAGTATTCTTGACTCATTTACCACTCAGATGTGGGTGAAGGGGTGTATGGGTGAGGAAGGGGTTGGAGGGTCACCCTGCTGGTGATGCTGAATGTGGCTCATTCATTAGAAACTTACAGACGTGCATTTACAAGTAAAAGCATGCACGGTTACAAGCCCAAGGCATGTAGTTTACAACACTGGAACCAGATGTTGGTTTTCTCATTTTGTCTCTTTTCTTCTTCTCTGGTTCCTTTTCATTTTGGTTTTTTCTTTCATTGAATGATAGAGAGGTCAATTACAGGTAAGAGGGAGGGAAGGAGAGAAGAAAGGGAGATGGATATGTGAAGGATCAAAGGAAAACAAAGTCCCTCTCTCTCTCTCCCCTCCCCACCCCCACCCTGTGTATGTGCATGTGCTCAGATGTAAAACCTGATATCGAGATAAACCAGACTGTCTTTTGCTTCCCTAATGAATATTGCCAAGATTCCCCTATAGGAAAAATGCCTGTTAAAATCACAGAGAACATGTTCTGTGCAGGATCATCTCTGGAGAGCACACACTCATGTAAGGTAACTCTTTTCCCTTGGCCCCTCCTAAGTTGCTCTGGGACACTATTTTGGGGTACACATATCTCCCTCAGCCAAATCCAATTTCCTGTCTACATGCAAGAAGAGATCAAGGTAATTGCGGTCCAGGAAGGAATGTGTCCTCCTTCCAATCATGAATGAACTTAGATGTCAAGGTGGAAACAGCTGAGTGTTCTCATTTCTCCATGGCTTCCTCTGATGTAGCCTAGGGTGAGTGATGCGATGGGCCCAAGATGACCACCAGACATTTCTTCCAACCTTTATCACCTAAATCTTTCTGTTCTGGGCTCCTCAGATGGGGACTTGGTACTAGGTCATCTTTGTTCTGGCTACTCTTCCTGACCCATCTCTCCTCTTTCTAACAGGAAGTAGCTGCTGCCCCAATTCTGTGCCAATATCAGCTCCAAGGGATCTTATCCTGGTCAGAAGGGTATATTCTGAGAGGTGATGTTGGCTCCTACACCAAGGTTTCTCACTATACAGACTGGATCCTCAAAGTCATCAACACCTGCTGAGCTCTCTCTATTCCCTCTCCCAGCAACCTCAGAATTGGGTCTACCATCCTTGACCCTTTTTTCCCTCTAACCTCAGAACAAGATGGGAATAGACTCTTTGGCTATAAGTTTTCTCTTTCTTCTTTTCTCTTGACTGCTCTTCTCCTTTCTCAGTCCCAGCCTGAATGATCATCAAAGGATTTGAGCTGAATAGTGTTCTAATAAATGGGATGACTTCTCACCACTCCTTTCCTCTCTTCCTACTTTCTACTTACCTGCTGTGTTTCCTCAGACTTTTCTGGAGCTGTTCTCCCCACCACAACCCTCCAGAGGACATATGGGCCTTAGGAATGTGACAGTGAGATTGTGAGCACCTCTAGGGTGACTCCTTTGTCTGACATCACTTAGTGTTGAGTCAGGCTTCAGCCTGTGCTCTCTCACTGTATCATATCTAATAAGGTGGTAGCAAATTCTGGGATGTTAAATAGGCTTCTGGCAATATTATTATTAGAAATGGAGGCTAGAAATTTATGGCAATGAGAATTATAAAGGCTTCAAAAGGATTAGGAGATGAAGCATAAGGGGGTGAGGGAGGAGTTAAATGGGTCAGACCACCAATAGGAAAAGGTGAATAATCTCCTGAGAGATCTTTCCTAATGTAAGCACAGAAAAATCTAAGATAGATGGCTAGAAAGAGAATAGTAGAAACAACAAGGAAATACTGAAACCTAGGTGGCTATAATTGTGTTCGTGTGTGTGCGTGTGTGCGTGAGTGTGCATATGTACATATGCATGTGTAGATTAGAGGGGGTGTGCACAGAATAATCTCACTGAACTAAAATCTTTCCTATACCAATTGCCAGTTCAGCTGATTTTCTCCAAACTCTGCTTTCACCTGCTCTTATCCTACCTTTATAAATTATTAAATTTTTAAAAAAACTAAAATATGTCCTATACTTTCATTATAACAATTTGTTCTGGAAATGTTTAAGACAAGAAGTTGCAAAAAATATTACAAGAGAGTTTCTGTGTACCTAATATTGCCCCAATGATAGTATCTCCTATAACCACAGTAACATGTCAAAACCAGGAATTTCACAATGGTATTATACAATGCTATTCACTCAGATACAGACCTTATTTGGATTTTACCAGTCTTTCTTTATATACACTCTTTTTAGGGGCTAAAATTTGAAATCTTACCACGATTGTGGATTCCTGTAACCATCACCACAATCAGAATCCAGAACTGTTCCATCACAAGAAAGAAACTTCTTTGTGTTACACTTAAATAATCACACCCTCTTCCAATCCTAACACTTTGCAACCACTGATCTATTCTCCAATCACTATAATTTTGTCACTTTGAGAGTGTTATACAATATGTAATCCATATGACTCCACTGCTCTTTTTTTCATTCGTGGTGTTCCAAGTGTCCTTTCCTTATCATTTCCTTTCTGTCTGAAGAATTTCATTTAGCCATTCGTGTAGAACAGGTCTGCTGGTGACAAATTCTCTTAGTGTTTCTTCACCTTCCTTCCTGAAGGATATATTTTACTAGATAAAGAATTATGGGTTGACAATGCTTTTATTTCAGGACTTGAAAAATCTTTGCCTCTTCCTTCTGTCCTTCAAGCTTCTGAGGAGAAATCTGCTGCTGTTTGAATCATTGTTCCTCAGTCGGTAATGCATTGTTTCTCTCTGGCTGTGGTTGCTTACAAAAGTTTTTCTTTGTCCTTCATTTTCAGAAGTTTGATTATGATGTATCTGGGTGTGAATCCCTTAAAATTTATTCTATTTGGGGTACACTCAATTTCTCAAATCTGGAGGTTTATATCTTTCACCATATTTGAGCCATCGTTTCTTCGAATGTTTTTCTGCTCAGTGTTCTTTTCCTTCTTCTGAAACTGATAACATGAATGTTAGATCTTCTGTTACTACCCCACAGGTCCCCAGGGATCTATTCATTTTTTATAAATCTCTTTTCTTTCTGTTGTTCGTATTGATAATTTCTATTGCTCTATCTTTAAGTTCACTTGATTCTTCTGGCATCCCATTTCGCTACTGAGCTATTATTTTAATTATGTTTTGTATTTTTTATATTTTATGATGCTTTCACATCTTGGGGGCCATGCCAAGCAGAGAGAGACTGGCCTTCCCAGAACTAATTCCTTGAGATAGCAAATGACTCCTCTACCTTGTGCTTTTCATAAGCAAGCCAACCAATCCAGAGCCCATACACCCAACAACCTCTTTTACCTAACATTCACACATGAAGCCAATATTTCCCTTGCCCTAAATCACCCCCGGGGCCAAGTACTGGACAAGTAGAGACCACCACTGTAACCCCGAGCCCCCTGAAGTCATTAAAACTATCCAATCCTAAGGTTGCTCAAACTTGCCTACCCATTCCTTCTTTTGGAAGCTAAAATGGCTTGTGCCCATGCTTTCCCCTCACACCTCCTGCCTCCTACCTGACCCTGGCACTTCTTCATCTAGCCCTGCATGGCACAGCATGCCCCTTAAATAAACTCTTCCTTCAATAGCATTGACCTCTCAGTGTCCTCACTCAGTTTCCTCTATAAATTAAATCCTGGGTACTATCAAAACACCCACCAATGAGTTTTTATTTCAGTTTTTATATTTTTAAATTCTAAAATTCCCATTTGGTTCTTCTTTATATCTTGTATAAATATTTTCTAAGATTTTCTGTGTTTTTCATTTGATTCAAGAGTATTTGTAATTGCTTATTACAACCTTTTTGTAATAGCTGCTTTAAAATCCCTGTCTGATAATTCTGACATCTGTGTCATCTTGGTGTTGGTAACTCTTGATTGTCTTTTCTTATTTGAGTGAAAATTTTCCGGATATGGTGAGTAATTTTGGACTATATCCTGAACATTTTATATTATAAGACTCTGGTTCTTATTTACATTTCCTAGTTTAGTATGTAGTTAAGCTGCTTATATCCAGCATGTATATCCTGGCCTGCTTTTGTGGGCTGTGGTTCAAATTTGGTTTATTAAGCCTCTACAGAGCTATTCCACATTCTAATCCTCAGAACCTATGAATATGTTACCTTACATGGTAAAAGAGACTTTCCAAATGTGATTAAATTAAGGATCTTGATTATACCGGATTACCAGGTGGGCCCAATGTCACCACAAGCGTCTTTATAGGAGGAAGACAAAAGGGTCAAAAAAGGGAGGGGGGATGTGATCACTGTAGTAGGGGTTGGAGTGATGTACTTTAAAGATGGAGGAAGGGGGCTTCCCTGGTGGCACAGTGGTTAAGAATCCACCTGCCGATGCAGGGGACACAGGTTCAAGCCCTGGTCCAGGAAGATCCCACGTGCCGTGGAACAACTAAGCCCATGCGCCACAACTACTGAGCCTGTGCTCTAGAGCCTGTGAGCCACAACTAGTGAGCCTGCATGCCACAACTACTGAAGCCCGCATGCCTAGAGCCTGTGCTCCGCAACAAGAGAAGCCACCACAATGAGAAGCCCGTGCACCACAACGAAGAATAGCCCCCTCTCGCTGCAACTAGAGAAAGCCCGCGCACAGCAACAAAGACCCAACACAGCCAAAAATAAATAAATTTATTAAAAAAAAAAAAAAGGTGGAGGAAGGGACAATGAGCCAAAGCATGTAGGAAACTTCTAAAGGCTGGGGAAAAAAACAAGGAAACAGACTCTCCCCACAGCCTCCAGATAGAACGCAGCTCTGTGAACACCTTGGTTTTAGCCTTGGTTTTAGATCCATTTGGCTTTGTGATCTCCAAAACTATAAGATAATAAATTTGTGTTGTTTTAAACTACCAAGATTGTGGTGATTTTTTATAGCAGCAACAGGAAACTAATACAGCAGTGGAAGTCAGAGTTCTGCCACCCAGCTCCACTACTGCAGCACCACTGGGGTGAAGGAGGACATGGCTTTTTCATAGTGTTTGTCTCAAGAATGGCAAGTTACCAATAACTTAGTGGTTTAAAAGAACACAAATTTATTATCTCTTAGTTTCCCTGAGTCAAGAGTCCTGTAGCTCAGGATCTCATAAGGCTAAAACCAAGATGTGGGCAAGCTATATCTCCACCTGGAAGTTCAATTACGGAAAGACCCGCTTCCAACTCCTTCACATTGTTGGCAGAATTAATTTCCTTGTAATTCAATTAATTACATTGCAGTTGTAAGACTGAGGTCCCCATGTCTTGCTAGCTGTCAGCTGGGGACCATCCTGAGCTCCTAGAGGCCACTCTCAGGTCCTTGCCATGTGGACCCCTGCATCTTAGCAAAAGAAAACCTCCTTCATGTTGAATCCCTCTCATGTTTTGAATCTCTCTGACTTCTCTTCTACCACTGCTCAGAAAAAAATTCTTGACTTTTAAAAGACTCATGTGTAAGACCAGGACCACCTGGATAATCTCCATATCTTAAGATCAACCATACCATATAGCATAGACTAATCACAGAGGTAAAGTCCATCAGATTCCCAGTTCCAGGTCAGGGCATCACTGGCAGGAAATTTGGGGGGGGGATGGCTTAGAATTCTGCCTTCCACATACAGCTAAAAGATTTCTGTTTTTCTGGGCTGCCCCTTTCCTGGTCCTTTGGCTGGAGAGGGCAGAATTTTCTTGGGGATTTTTTTGTCCTTTCCCACTGGTATTTTCAGATTGCAAACTTTTCTAACACACAGGCTTGGATATATAGAGGGCAAGAAAAAAACTCAGGAAACCTATTCCTCAGGTCTCACGTTTTCTAGCTAATTCATCTTTTCTCCACTTTTCAGATCTTCTGGTAAGTGATGTGTGCTTTGTTCAGGGTTTGTTTGCTGTTTTTGTTGTTGCTGTTGTTGAAGTGTAGTTAATTTACAATGTTGTGTTAGTTTCACATATACAGCAAAGTCATTCAGTTTTACATACACACACACCCATAAATATATACATATATATGTATTCTTTTTTCAGATTCTTTTCCACTGTAGGTCATTACGAGATATTGAGTATAGTTCCCTGTATGCAGTAGGTCCTATTGTTTACCTATTTTATATATAGTAGTGTGTATATGTTAATCCCAAACTCTTTTTAACTTATCTCTCCCCCTGTTCAGGGTTTTTTGTTATTATTATTGTTGTTAGCGAGAGGTATGCACTTACTCCATCTTGTCTGGAACAAAGCCTGCCTTACACTTTAGTTCCATTAGATATTAGAAACGTGAAAAGCAGTGAGTTCAGAGGAAACACCTCTGAAGTCAGGAGACCTGGGTTCTGGCCCAGATTCTCTTACTCACTGGTACAGTGGTTTAATGTTGTATGTGTATGAGCCCCAGGAGAATGTGAGAAGTGAATATTAGAACTTTTATTTACAATTATTTTAGCTCATCCTTTAAATTTTTCTGTTTTGCTTTATGTTTTGTGACATGACACGTCAGTTCATATCTATGTTAGTACATACATATATAAATAAATAAATATACATATATAGGTGGTGCATGCTCTACAATATTTTATAGGATTTGTGACAATACCAGATATCTAAAATTAGACTGCCCCAGAAAATCTTGGGCAGAAAATCTGGGGCAGTCTAATTGCCTTAAATGTGTTTTATTGATTTAGGACAAATCCCTTCAACACTGAACAGACTGTAAGTATATTTATCAATTCTTTAGCTGAAAATTTAATTCTTAGCTCAAATAATACTTTCTGCATTCCTTAGAACTTTCATATGGAGAAATGACAAAATCAGGGTTAATCATTCCTAGAAATTAACTCTTTAAGAATAAAACCCTGGGGCTTCCCTGGTGGCGCAGTGGTTGCGTGTCCGCCTGCCGATGCAGGGGAACCGGGTTCGCGCCCCGGTCTGGGAGGATCCCACATGCCGCGGAGCGGCTGGGCCCGTGAGCCATGGCCGCTGGGCCTGCGCGTCCGGAGCCTGTGCTCC
>NC_041215.1:95141674-95182968 GCF_002837175.3 Physeter macrocephalus | reverse complement strand
CATGCCGCGGAGCGGCTGGGCCCGTGAGCCATGGCCGCTGGGCCTGCGCGTCCGGAGCCTGTGCTCCGCAACGGGAGAGGCCACAGCAGAGGGAGGCCCGCATACCACAAAAAAAAAAAAAAAAAAAAGAATAAAACCCATGTTCATGAGAGGGGAATGTAAGAGCATTAAGATGGTGGTTCAAGATGGTTCAAGATAGTTCAAGATCGTGATGTAAGAGTATGCTGAACTCACCTCCTTCCATAAACATACCAAATCTAAAGCTATATTTGGAACAACTTTCTCTGTGAAAAAAAGAAACCAACAAACAAACCCTGAAAACTGGCTGAGTGACTCCTGTGCATCAGGCAAATGAGAGAAGGCCCACATCTAAGCGGGGGACACAATCCACTTTAAGCCTCACCCCCAGCATAGCTACCCACAGTCTGGAGGGAACTCAAAACCCAGAGCTTCTCACTGAGAAGCAAAAAGTTTGAACCCCCCATCGGCACCCCAACTTTTAAGACCTGCACCTGAGAGACAGCCCCAAAACATCTAGCTTTGAAAACCAATGAGACCCACAGGCTATAGCAGTCTGAGAAATGGCTCTTAAAGGGCTCACCTGCCCCCAGGGCCCAGCACAGCAGTCATCCACTCTGTATGGGAGAAGCTCATTTGCTTGTCTGGGAGCACTGACCTGAGGGGCAGGCATCTGATTTGACACACATTTGGGGCCTGCTTAGGTGCTCTCCAGGGATGGAGACTGGTGAGCATCATTTTGCACTTAACCCTTGGCCTTTTTCCAGTCGATGGATACCATCTTTTTTTTTTTTTTTTTTTTTAATTTAAGGCTTTTTCTTTTTTTTCTCCTTTAGCCAGTGGGTGCCATCTCTATCCTCTCTCTCTGCCTCACTTCAGCCAGTGGGCGCCATCTCTGAACCCTCCCTTTGCTGTTCTCCATAGTGCCAGTATCTCCCAGAGGGGAGTTTTTATACATGTCTGGTGCCCTGGCTTTACATCTGGTGCCCCAGTTTTTATGTCTGCCACCAGGGGATACCTCTACATAACTTGGCTCTGTTGGCTAGTGGGGCTTATAATGGAGGAAGAATTCTTAAAAGGCTACCTCCTTCAGGGCATAGCAAGTGGCAATAGACCCAGGCATTCAGTCTTTCTGTGAAAGAGGCCTATTAGCTTATCATCATAGCTGCAGCCTGAGGGGCAGGCTTCTAGTTAAACACGTCTAAGGGCTGACTGTAATCCTTTCTAGAGACTTTGAAAGACAGGTGCTATCTTCACGCTCTCCCTCTGCCTTGCTCCAGAGTGCCAGTATCTCCGGGAGGGGAGTTTTTACACATATCTGGTGCCCTGGTTTTTACTTCCAGTGCCCAGGTCTTTTCAGCTGCCACCCAGGGGATGTCCCTTGATTACCTGGCTCTGGTGGCCAGGGGGGCTTGCATTCCCAGGTCCAACAGGTCTGTAACAATTAAAGAGACAGTTCTTGATAGGCTAGCAACCCCCAGGGCACTGCACAGACAGACCACTGAAACACCCACCCCCCCGTCTCTCTGTATCACATTCCTAAAAGGAAGCTGTTTGCCCTTCAAATCTTCTTGCAGCTTCCCACGGGCTGGAACACAGTTGCGATGGTGGTTAGCCAGCTTCAACCATGCCTATGAGGAAAACAAGGAAAAGGTGGTAGAATAAAACAGAAGGAAGCTGCATGATTTACAGGAGCGGAGCTACCTTCCTACCAAAACTGCCCAGAGGCTCCAGACTGCTCTGTGAGAGAGAAATGAACGTGTATCTTGTTTGAGCCTCTTGGGGTCTCTTTGTTGGGGTCTCTTTGTTGGGGTCTCTTTGTTGCAACAGCTTATCCTATAACCTAACTAATATACCTAACACCTGTTTGTTCAACACACATTAAATTTCTACTATATATTAGATACTATCCTAGGTTCTAGAGATTTTTTTTTTAAAAAGAAGAATCAGGCATACTTCCTAGTCTAAAGAACTCTCAACCTAAGAAAGGAAAATTTGACTCAAAGGGTATTTTTTAACCACCTGTACTTTCACATGCATTGGTTTATTAATCCTCACCAAAAAAATGAGTTGTAAGTGGTATGATTGTCATTGTACAGCCAAGGTTCACCCATTTATTAGGCAGATATGCCACTGATCATCAGTTTCCTTGGCTATATAGTGGGTTCACTATGCATTTTTATCATCACCTTTGATCTAAGACTGCTTGTTAATTGGTCCTGACCAAACCAGTAAAACCATATTTCCATGGCCACGTTTGAGATTCCAGAATCCCATCTACTCTCCATCTTCCATCAACAGCTCCCAATTTTCATACTGAATTTTACTCTTTCCTCACTCTTGCCCAATTTAGTCCATGTGCTTGATGAAGACTACACCTTTGTCCTCACTCAGATGTAAAACATACTTCTTAGGCCTACACCAGTCGGTACATCACATTCTCTTAGCCATGGTGATTGGCTCAGGAATGAGCACAAGACTCAAGTCAGTAACTCTGAGTTCCTGGGGAAGCTGACTTGCTCTTGCTTTTTGGTCTTGAACTTGAGAGGATGGTAGGACTGGAGCACAACTGTGTAGAGCATGATACTGAAGCCACACAGAAGGCAGAGTTAAAAGATGGAGAGCAACCAAGCACTTGTGAATTGTTTAGCCTGAATCCAGCTATGCTTGAAGTTTGGAACCTCCATTTGGGCCTTTCAGTTACAGGAGACAATAAACTTCCTCTTAAGCCAGTTTGGGTCAGGTTTTCCGCTACCTGTAAACAAAAGAAGTCCATTCATTCCCTAGAGTCTTAGCCTGTGCTGAAGGTGAGCTATTTCTACTCATTAGTGGAGGAAATATACACCTTTCAAGTCCGTTTTTCATAATTTTATTGATTTCCAGAACCTTTAAGATTCTTGATAAACAAAAATATGCCATGCAAAATACAAGATGCTTTGTCAGCAGTAGTAATATACAGTCAATGGCCACCACTTTTAGAGAGATTTTATAACATTCATCTTATTTGATAATTTTGAATTTGCCACAGTTCCTGGCTTGTGTATTTTTAGCAATAGCATTGTTGACTTTCCATATTTGTGTGCTTTGAAATCTGATATTTGACCTAATTGTATCCTCCTAAACCTAAATGTAGTAGAGCATCAGAAAAACTTCAGGCTTTGGGGCAAAACCCCTAATGCATTAAATTTAAAGTCTTCCTGCACCATCATAAGAAGATAAAACTATTATTTTCTTTAGAGCTAATTTAATAGTACTGTTTTAAACCCCTTTCTCAGGAAACCATCAATTTATTATACTTGTTCAGATATATTGTTATAAAAATGGAGTGGATTAAACTGAATCACAATCTTCCCATCTAGGCTCATGAATTTGGTCTGGAGGAGCTAGCTATATTTTCATTGATTCTACTGAAAATTAATTTTTCTGAAATAAATTAAAGTTTATTTCACTGAAAGCTTTTTTCCACAGGCTTTGTGTAGTACGCACATTTATACATTATGCATCTGTGCTCGTGACTTTCATTTCTCCTTCGTGCTATCTCCCATAGATGAAGAAGGTGGAACAAAGGCATCAGAACTGTGTGTGAGGGACGCGTGATGGCTGAAAGTGTAGGTGTGCACGTGGGGGTGTGTGTTTTAGACTGCATCTGTTGGTGTGTGGGAGCAAAGGTCAAAGAGCAAGGATATGTGTTAGAATTCAGTGGCTGCTCAAAACTCTGCATAATGGCTTTATTTTTTATATCAGTCTTAAATTAAAACTCTGCTTTTCTGTTTTTGAGTGTGTGTGTGTGTGTGTGTGTGCACTATTAACAGATCTCAACTTAACATAAAGCAGATCTAATAGAATCCAGGAAATTTTAGGAAAGGGCTACATAGACCTTGATGTAAAGTGTCATCTGTCACCCTTAAAATGTAGCTGACATTTTACAACTCTATATTACTGTTATCTAATGTGTTTATTTTCAAATAATTTATATCTTTTTTCCACATACTGGAACTAGAAAATGTCCTTAATACTATCACACACTCACCTCAAACACCCCTATTCTTGTAGCAGTTTTTTAACATAAATTCTGATGCTATAATTTTTGGAAAGACTGATTTTTATAAACATAATGGGAGTATATTTTTTACTGTGATTTTTTCACAAAAATGCAATACATCAAGGGCACCTGTACAAGAATCAGTATTCTTGGATTCTACTTCTAGTCCTGACACTAACTTGGCACATAATCCTGAGTAAATAATCTTGTGATCCAAGACTCGATTTCTCATCTAAACTGAGGTGGTTTAATTACATAATCTCCAGGGTCCTTTCAAGGTCCATGACTTCCTAAAAGAGATGTAATTTATAAATCACAAATATTTCCTTGGTGATTAATAGGAAAGAATATGAAGTACTTTAGAAGCCTTACCCAAAATTATTTAATCTTAATTCTGGATAACGGATTTTTACATTTAGTTGGGAATAAAAATGTTTGAAATTATCCGTGAATCTTGCCCTTCTTGTCTTAATTTGAGATAGCCTTGGAGTAAAAAGGATATTAAATAATTACGATGCAATAAGCTTTTCAAAGAAAAGGAATTTGTTTTGGTCATTGCTAAATCCCCAGTTCCCAGAACAATGCCTGACATAAGGAAGGACTTAAAAATTGCTAAATGGGGCTTCCCTGGTGGCACAGTGGTTGAGAGTCCGCCTGCCGATGCAGGGGACACGGGTTCGTGCCCCGGTTCGGGAGGATCCCACGTGCCACGGAGCGGCTAGGCCCGTGAGCCATGGCCGCTGAGCCCGCACGTCCGGAGCCTGTGCTCTGCAACCGGAGAGGCCACAACAGTGAGAGGACCGCGTACCGCCAAAAAAAAAAAAAAAATTGCTAAATGAATAAACAAGAAAATGCCAAGATGGAGGGACTTTAAAACCCAATGGGAAAACAGAGTGAAGGCTTTGCAGGAAGGATGATAATTCAGCTAAGCCTATAGGGGTGAACTAGAGCTTGCCAAGCAGGGAAGGAGGAAAAGACATTCTAGGCAGAGCCAAATGTATTGTGGCAGAAACTGTGAGTTGTCTTCAATATTCATCCTTCTTCCTTTCCCAGGAACAGAATTCCTATGCCCATGACCACTGGAGTGAAGACTATATTTCCCATCTCTCTGACTAGGTTTTAGCCCACAGGGTTAAGTATCCCTTTGAAGTAATGTCTTTAAATGGAGGAGGATGAGCTTTTTTCTTCATTTCCTTCCTCCTCCTCACTGGCTGGACTGCAATGATTATGGTGACTTAGAATGTGCCAATTTAACCAGTATGAATTACTTTCCACAGAATTCCCTTTCCTGTATGTTTCCATTTTGGGCAGGCCACAGGGAGATTTTTGTGGGAGATCTAGAGTGCTTCAGCCATTTTGTAGCTCTCACCTCTTGTTGCTGATCTGCTGACTCACCTCATTGGTATGAGGCAGCACCTGGGTGTAAGGCAGCAACAGCTCCATCTTCCCCTGGATTCTCCTTGAGTGGCTGACTCCTGGGCCAGGTGTGAGTGTTTATCTCTGTGACAATGAGCCTTGGCTTCTGCAGGATATTCACACCACCAAGGTTAGAGGCAAAAGAATTGGCAGGGGTTTCAGTCTGTCCTCATGGGGCTCAGACCTCATGCTTTTGGGTTTTAGCTTGTTCTTGATCTCCATCATCCCCTCCAGACTCTGCCTGACTGTTGGACTTCAAGCTCCAGGTTCAGATGTGAAGACAACAGGCTTAAGAGACTTCTTAACCAGCTCCCACAATTCAGGAAGATCAAACCCCTGTGTATACATACATGCATACATATATCCATCCTAGTGGTTCTTCTTGGCTGATTGAACCCTGTGCTGAGAGTGGTGTGCTGCCATAACAAATGCCTAAAAGTGTGGGAATAGCTTTGGAACCAAGCAGTGGGTGGTGGAGGCTAGAAGGATTTTGAGAAGCATATTAAAGAAAACCTAAATTGCTTTGAATAGACTGTTGGTAGAAATCTGAACTTTGAGAATGCTGGTGGTGAAGGCTCGAAGGGAAGTGAGGAACAGTGGAGGAAGGGAGATCCTAGTTATATTGTGGCAGAAATCTTAGCAACACTGTTGTCTTCAGTTATGTGGAAAGCAGAGAATATGCCTAATGAACTTGATGATCTAGGTAAGAAGCTTTCCAAGCAAAGTGTTGAAGATACAGCCTGCTTATAGTAAGATGTGAAAGGAAAGAGATAAATTGAGAGAAGGACTGTTAAACTGATGATTTAAAGAATTCTCAGCCTCTTCAGACAGCAAAAGTTGATAAAATCAGGAAATGGTTTTTGAGTAAAGTTCAGATCCAAGGCACTGCCAGGAGAAAAAGTCTAAAGATAAAGCCACAAGTATGACTATAAAACCCTTTGTTAAGATTTTCAAAGGTCAAAAGTGGATCCTCAGAGTACTATTCAATCACACAATGGGCCTTTAAAAAGATGAAGGGTGTGCCTCACAGATCCTCTTAATCAAACACTACAGCCTCCAAGAAGTTTAAGAACTTGTCCCTCAGAAGTCTCTGCAGGACAAAAGGTAGAGAAGGGATTTTGTAGGTGTTGCTTTTGTCTAATGGATGAACTGCAGTGAGATTCACAAGAGTCCCACAAATTTTTTGAGAGAATTTTATCTACTAAAACACTGCCAGCTTGGACTGAAAGGGACAAAAACAGTATAAAATGATGTTGTTTTGATAGTACAGTATTGGATGGCATATTCCCCAAAATATCCAGAACTAATGGTTATTTTAAAAATAACTCACTATGAAGATGAAAACCTAACAAACCCAAGCCCACTGTATTAATTTTAACTTAAATTTTAATAAGGGAATTGACAGTAGTTGCTGTAACAATTAAATAAAAACAGTTGTCCAATATAAAACGCTTTCCATGCAAATAATAGTCACTCAAGTCCCAAACTACTCTACCCGTACACTCCTGAATTTACTAAAATGCTTCTGGGAAGCCTTGAATTGGGAGTCAAGAAACTAGTGTTCCAGGCCTAGAGACATCCATCAGCACTGTGACTTTGGGCACACCTATGTACCTTTCTCATCAAATGATTATCAGTCCCAATCCAGGGACCATCATCTACCTTTGCAATACAGCCTGAAATATAATTTCAAGATGAAAAATTATAAAGCTGTGTGTAGTGAGCTGCTTCATAAATATGCCCATATATTAACATTTTAGTGGCTAAGAAGCAGTGTTACTCTCTCATTGATGTTTTTCAATTCAATTAATTGGGTAATGTAAGTTCTAAGACTTTACATTTCTCCATGAAACCTAAAAAAACTGTTTTCAACTTGGAAGGGGAAAACTGAAACCTATAAACACTTTTATATTCCTTGATTCCAAATAAAGTTTGCTCACATCTGGATTGGATGTTCTCTCTCTCAGTGATGCCTTTGAATTCTAATGTTACATGGCTCTATCCCAATTTTGGCCCAAGACTCGGTCATCTTTCCTCACAGTCTAAGGCTACAGGAACTATTCTTGTCTCACCTAAACAGTCACCTTATGCTTAAACAACTTTCTGCACCTCCTACATTTACCCCTGATGTCAGCACATTCCTGGGCAATCCGGCTAATGGCTAAGTCAGGTTATCACAGTTGAACTAACCTGTCAAACTCAATGAATCTAAGCTGATAGTTAAGGAGTTCAAAGATGGATAGGGCCACTGGTAGTGAGGCAAACCCACTCCCCTCTTCCTATCTTTCATCACCCAGTACACATAAGCACACATACTACATAAAATGCAAAAAACACCCTTAACTCATAAGTCCACCATGCAAATTACCATTGGCCTTTGGGAATTTTTAACCCTTTTAAGAAGTCTTTGGTCAGGTAGGTATACAATAGAAACCATTGGCTTTCTGAAGTGGTGTCAGATTAAGACAGATATAAATACAGAGAGGGTATATGTACATTTAACTTATGCAACTTTAGGTACACATGAGAGAGGGAAAGAAAGAAAGAACAATTTGCAGAGTGAGAATGATTCTGCTCTCCATTCTACTCCATATGCTTAGGCACTGAAGTGATCATCATATGAGAAATGGCTTTCATTCCATCCTCGAGATCCTCATCTTTATGCTCTCGAGATGGTTGCCAGAGCTGGTCATTGGGTCTTCATACTTTTAACCAAGAGCAGAGGGAAAAGCAAAGAGAAAAAGTACACCTACGAACTGATTTTGCCCTTCCCCTAAAAAAGATGCTCTCCTAGATGTTCCTCCCAGTCACTCTGCTGACTTCTTATTGCCTAGAATGGGATCCCATCACTCTGCTTATATGGGAGATCCAGAGATTTTTGCTGTTTTGTCTTGTTTTTTCAAACTGGGATCATTGCTACCCCAATAAAATAAGGGTTCCTGGAGCAAAAAAGAGAATATCGCAAGGGATAATGAGTAAAAAGCAGTCTCTGTCGTGCACCACTTTTGTTTATTCTCACAGCTAGCTACAACTTAGTCATCCCTATATTTGCTTTTGACCCATGAGCAATAGGAAAAAAAGAATTATGCATTCTCCTTCTCACTTTCATAATATACAAAAATGAATAGAATATAAGCAGCTAAATTAATCATAGTCCATTCATATAATGGAATATTATGTAGCCATAGAAATTTGGAGAAAAACCCTTACTAACATATAAAATACTCATTTTATATTAAGCTGAAATAAATAAGCTTCCAAAACAAAATGGGTAGTATAATCCTATTTTGAAAAAAAAAAGTGTTACAAATGTATATGTGTTACAAAGGTGTTTTATACACACACACGCACACGCACACACACGCATAGGAGAAAATGACTGAAAATACACACCAAAATCTTGATAGTGATTAGCTTTAGAATGTAGGATAATAAGAAATTTTAATTTTCCAATTAAATTGAAAAATTTTTTAATTTTCCAATTAATTTTCCAGTTAATTTTCCAAGATCCCATAAAAGGGCTCTTCTGTATTTTCCAGTGTTTTAATAATAAACCTATTACTTTTGTTTTGAGTAAGCAAATGCCTTAAACTATATTTTAAAATTATTAGCTCCCTTTCAATTAGAAAATATTCTGAGATAAAACCCAGCTATCTTTTTGCAGCAAACCAATATGAAGTTTCTGTGTATTCTTTAAGATTGTATTTGTTTGGTTATTTGTCACCAAATCTATTGCAAGGCATTTTTATTTATGAATTATCAAACACAATCCTAAATCTTTGAAGGAGATAGAAGAATCATGAGATTCAGTAAGGGTTACTGCTGGTTTCCTCTTTCAAAAATTGGCATTCTTCAAATTATCTCATTATTTGTGCAATTAGTGAGCTCCTGGTATACTATGAAAGGCTATAAAATGCTTTATGAATTTCATTCTGCCCATTGAAGATAACTGATGGTATTAGTTATCTATTGGTGAGGAACAAATTAGCTCAAAACTTAAAGCAGCAAATATTATCTCGCTATTTCTCTGGTTAGGAATCTGGGTACAGCTTAGCTAATGTCCTCTGGCTCAGGGTTCCGTGTAATCAAGGTGTTGACCAGGGCTGCAATGTAATAAACTATAGTCATTTTGAGGTTCAGCTGGGGAAGATCTGCTTCCAAACTCACACATAATTGTTGGCAGGATTCATTTCCTCCAGGCTGTTAGACTAAGGACCTCAGTTCTTCTCTGGCTGTTGGCTGGAGACCGCCCTCAGTTTCTTGCAATGAGGGCCTCCTTATAAGGCCGTTCATAACGTGGCAACTGGCTTCAAATAGAGTGAGCAAGTGAGAGACCAAGAGAAGGTAAGCAAGATGCAAGTCTTTTGTTGCCTAATCTTGGTGGTGACATCTTATCACTGCTTCTATTCTATTCATGAGAAGCAAATCACTAACTCCAACCCACACTCATGGGCATGAATACCAGGAGGAAAGATCCTCGGGAGCCATCTCAGAGCTGCCAACCACACTAACCAAAGCATAGTTTTCCAGCATTCTTATTTCAAAGTTGTATGCAAAGTTCTGCTACAAAGATACAGAAATCTGTTCAGCATCTTTGTCAACATATGCCTCTGTGTATTGGGGATAGGTATAGGCTTTTACAAATCAGTGAAAAGAGTTCCAAGCAGAACTAAACTCAAACTTTTAAAACCCACAGCAAGAAAAACCATGTGGTTCTTCCTGGTCTTCAGAGTAGAGCTGCCCACAAGTGGATGTTATTGTATTCTAGATACTGATTCCCTAGTGGAATGGGGTGTGACGGTGTGCCCCAAGATTCCTGCAAATGACAAACAGAACAATGTCCTTTACTTCCACTCTGTCAAGATGCAAGAATTGCAGTCCAGGAGGTGCTTTACCACCTGGCGCCTCCTTCAGCAGGCCACTTAGAGCATACCAACATGGACTCAACATGAATGATGAGGTCCTGCTGGGGGAGTATGTGCTCTGGGTGCCCAAATTGCAGAGAGGGTGGGATTGTGGAGCTTGGATGGAGGCTTCTGACCTGTGTAGCTCCTGACCCAACATTAGCCCTAAATCTCTATTTTCATATTTATTCAATGTTCCCATCCATTTGCAGTCAATATGTTTTTTTTTTAGGGATATCTAAGCTAGCTGCATGGTAACTACACTACAGTGCATGCATGATAGTAACACACTAAGTGAATTTGTAAATTTTTAATAAAATTCAAAACCATTCATAGTATCACAACAAATGTCAACATTATATTTGTCAGTGAAGGAAAGGAAGAGCTATTAGTCTTTAAATATGTTTTTAACCGCAGTGAATTTTTGAATTGCTATTTTTTTTTTTTTTTTTTTGTGGTATGCGGGCCTCCCTCTGCTGCGGCCTCTCCCGTTGCGGAGCACAGGCTCCGGAGCGCAGGCCCAGCGGCCATGGCTCACGGGCCCCGCAGCTCCGCGGCACGTGGGATCCTCCCAGACCGGGGCGCGAACCCGGTTCCCCTGCATCGGCAGGCGGACGCGCAACCACTGCGCCACCAGGGAAGCCCTGAATTGCTATTTTTAAAAGGTTTTACTTTTTCTCTCACCTATTTGTGAACAGTTTCTCATTAATAGAGACTACCAAGAATCAGAAGAGCTCTTAATTGAAGAGCACTGATAAGAATTACACGTAGCCATCTCAAGCATAAATTGCAGCAAAAAATGAGTCATGTTTATGGAAGCAAGATCAAATTTATCATTAAAATTTCAAAATATTTTATTTGGAAATTTCAGATAAATTCAAGATCTAATAGCTTCCCTTATACTTTGTATTGTACTTCTTTATCATAATTATAGTATAAATTAAATGTGATAGGTGGTTTTACCAAGTCCAACATAGAGGTCCCCAAATCTCCTCTGGTTTATCCCAATTTTAATATATGCTATGACCTTAAAGAAAGTTTGCTTCTCAGCTTTTTACTTAACATTTTATAATCTGCTCTGTGTTGCTTAGATCTGGAGGTCTGCAAATTACATTTCTCAGGCTCTTTGCCAGTGGCTTCCTGTTAGTATCTGCCAATGGCAGGCATTGGGAAAGATCAGAAGGTTGGAGCAAGGGAGAAATGTTCTACTTTGAAATTCAACAGCAGCAGCTACTATGGCAGCAGAGAGGCTGTTCAGCTACAGACTCCAGCAGCCAGGCAGCAGCAGAATCTCTTTGTTGATTATAACCCTAGCCCTTAACTGATTACAGGGACAACTGTGACAATTCCAGTCCCAGAAGTGGCAGCATCCTGAGCTGCCCAGTGGCTGGAACAGGTTCATGGGGTCCAGACAAGAAGAATCAGGAGCTTTCAGATCTCTGTGTATCACATATTCCTCCTTTTGCTCCTTCAGCCCTTCTGATACTTTGTATTAAATCCCTCATGTTTGAAATACCTACCATGGTTTCCATTTTCCTGACTGAATGCAGAATAGTATGTTGAGTTTTATGTGAAGAGGAATTACTTTCCTACTCTGAAAGGCCCTAAAAGCTCCTTGGAAAGGAGACATGAAGGTTGGGTTAAATCTTGGTCCATGGGGAGTGTTTGAAGACATGTCACTCCAGGTTGTCCCCTTTTTCCTAAAGCATGGAGAGAGGGCACTGAGGATAGGCAGTGGACAAAGAAAGAAGGATAGTAGCAGCAAATGACTTACAAATCTACTGAGTGGACCCTTAAAAGCCACTGGCAAGTTCTGATTATCTGGATGGGGACTCCTCCTTCAAAATTGACCTTGGTGTCAAAAAAATATTCCTGTATTGCTGATCTCTCATAGTTGCAATCTCATCTCTTAGTTACAGTCTATACTTTTCTTTGGTGTTTTCTTACTTGGTATTATTAGCAGCTTTGCATCCTATTAGAAAATTATTACCTCTAAAGAGCATGTTGAATCAATTTATCCAGATGGCCTGAATTACAAATGTCAAATATTATTATTTCCCCAGAATTAGAGAAAAACTTATATATATTGGTGTGGCCCTTCTCTTGGCTCACCAGCTATTGAATAAGTGAGGTGTTTTCTTCATTCCTTATTTGATCTAAGATCAACAGAATAAAAGTTCTTAAAATACACACTATAACTCTAGAGAGATATAAAAATCACTTCATTTTTATTTTTATTTATTACTTTTTTGGGGGTTTGCTTTTATTTATTTGTTTATTTTTGGCTGCGCTGGGTCTTCGTTGCTGCGTGCAGACTTTCTCTAGTTGCAGCGAGCGGGGGATACTCTTCGTTGCAGTGTGTGGGCTTCTCAATGTGGTGGCTTCTCTTGTTGTGGAGCACAGGCTCTAGGCGCGCGGGCTTCAGTAGTTGTGGCACACGGGCTTAGTTGCCCCACCAGCATGTGGGATCTTCCCAGACCAGGGATCAAACCTGTGTCCCCTACATTGGCAGGTGGATTCTTAACCACTGGACCACCACGGAAGTCCCCAAATCACTTCATTTTTAGACTCTTTCTGTATCAACTGATTAGTTGCATTCCAAGATATTTTGTAGCATTTCCAGAAAAGTCAGCTGTTGGTTAAGATATCATGTGAATTATATTTCACTCTTAAATTCCTCATATAGGGACTTCCCTGGTGGCACAATAGATAGGACTCCACGCTCCCCATGCCGGGGCCTGAGTTTGATCCCTGGTCAGGGAACTAGATCCCACATGCATGCCGCAACTAAGAGTTCGCATGCCACAGATGGGGAGCCCATGTGCCGCAACAAAGGAGCCCGCGAGCTGTGACTAAGGAGCCTGCGAGCCGCGACTAGGGAGCCCACCTGCCACAACTAAGACCCAGCACAAACAAATAAATAAATGTATATTTTTTAATTCCTCAAATACTTGCAGAAAAGGCAAATATGCCTATATTAATTACCTTCACAACTTAATGTACATTTGCTTACGTGCAAACAAGGTTTGCTGTGCAAGACACGACAACACAGCAGACTCAAACTGCAGCCTCATGCTCTGCATCTGCTTCATAATGCCCTGGAGTGATTTTTAGAGAGTATCACAGGTTTTCTCCACTTCCTCTTTGCCTTTACCTCCCCTGGAGCCATGTGAGAATGGAGAAGTGTTCAAGGTAAAGGCTCATTCCTGGAGAACCTGGGTAGGCGTAGAATATACCAGCATGGCTGAGAAGAAGAAAGCAATTAATTATATATCCTTTCTGCCCCATTTATTTTGACTTTCATTGAAATGAAATTTCCACAGGGAAAAGTGCATTTTGCTTTAAACCCCAAACTGTCCATTCCTAGTAGTGGGCTTGTGATTGGATATGAAACATTATACTCAGAGCTAGCATGTGAACTGCAGCCCTTCTTTACCTCTGTTGTGTGGGGTGTGTGGGATGTATGTGAAATAGCAATTAATGATGCTCAGCTTGCCTTTTGGAGTCATGGTATCTATATGTTTTTAATGGCTTTCAATGTAGTGATTTCCAGTAAGGCTTGTTTGCAGAAATAGAAAGAGAATCCATTGTAAACACAAAGGTCTCAGTTGATGTTAATCTTAATGCAATCATATTAAAGTTATGCAGGGAAAGTTTACAGAATACTAGCCCAAAGATTTATTGTATAACATCAAATCTCCAACTTCCTGGGCTCTCTTTCTTTAATAATTCAAGTTCAAAGATCTTATTTAATCCAAAATTGTATAAATATCCTTTTGCAATATGCTTTCTTTCTGAGACTTACTCTGTGTCATATTCTTAAATTTATGCTTGATGCTAATATGCATTTGACCATATTTCCCGAAAATCTTTCTATAGTTATTTTTATGCCACCACCCACCACCTTCCTTTATGTATTTCTTGTACTCCTGTTTTTCTTCTTGGATTGCTCAAGAGTCTGTTGTGAGAGCAGAAATGAGCTGAGAACTTCACATACTTAAGGCCACTGCCACTGAAAGTTCTGCATTATCAAACTGAATCTGTCTTCACTAGGGGAAAAATATTTTGCCTCAACCTGCCTGCAGCCCAGCCCAGACTTTGAAATGTCTTTCTAATCATATAGGATCTCAGAAGGTGTGGTTTGAATGTACAACCATCAAATAATAACAAAAGTCTTCAGGGCCTATCTGAATATGCTGCTTTCTTTAATAAAAATGATTGATTCCTTTTGGAGAATCTCTAGGCTAGAGGGGCAGCTAAACTACCAGGACTTTACCCTGCTCATGAAATTCACCTTTCCCTTGAGAAAGATGACTTTTTGCATTCTGATCACAAAGAAGTTAGTATTTCCTAGCTTTGCTCATAGCACAACTGAAAAAGTCTTTTGATTCAAGGCAGGGAGATCACAAAGGGGAAACGAAAGGGAGATCAAAGAGGGGAAACGAAACACACAGTCCTGAAAGGAGCTCACACACCTCAGTGTAAGGGGACTTGCTGGGGCATAGGATGAAAATATTAAGATGTTCTACATCTATTTTTTTTATCTCATCCTTTGAACATCTTGTGTATGTTCTGTGATGTACAGAAAATGTCAGTGTAATGTACATGTATGTAATATATACATTAGTACATGCAGAGTTGAAGATACATGTTCAAATTTGTTTTGCGGTACATAATCCAGAACATTTGGAGACCACTAGTCCAGAGTATACAGCTTATAAACCATGGATGGTTTTCTATCCCATAAAGAATAAAAATTCTTGCTTAAGAGTTTCCTTTCGCTTAGTCAAATCTATTGATCCAGGTCAAAGGAGAAAGGAGGGGAAGGTTTGTTATTATTTTTGGAGACACACATCAAAGGGAGGTAGGAGACACAGTAACCTATTTTCCCTGTAGAAAAGAAGAGGACAAAATTTTAGTTCTGCCTTGAGAGAGATTGGGAAGGTTTTATGGAAACGGATTCTCAAAAGAAGTTTGTCATTGAAAATGGTAATAGAATCTTGATAAGAGAAGGTGAGTAAGGGACTTTTTGAGAGGGAATTAACAGCATAGACAAAGGAAAAAGGAGGTAAAAATGCAAGGCTTTTTCAGCGAGCAGTGTGAGGTTCCATATGGCTAACAATTATAGTACAATAAGTGAGAGAGAATCAGACAGGCATGTGGCTGAGGCCAGTTCATGGAGGCCTTGAAAGCCTTGCCAAGCAGTTTAACATTATTCTGAAATCAATGAGAAAAAAAACTGAAATTGTTTTGATTTTAAAAGTAGAAACTCATTTATTCCAAGATTTACATTAGGAAGATGAAGTTGGCAGCACTGTGTATCAGTGTGACTGGGAAAAGAATAGTTAGGGGAACGATTGTCCGGAGGAAAGTATGATGGCCTAAATTATAAAAATAATGGTGGTGAGAATGCAGAGCACACATTCAGGAGATGTTATAGAGATATATTTGGAAGCACTATCAGCCAACTGGATGGGAGAATTTTGATTCTGAGATTATAAGATTAAGGGACTGGAAGAATGGTGGTACTATTGACTGAAATCGAGCTTCAAGGAAGAGTAGTTCTTGGGTTAGCAGTGAGGAGGGGGGTGACTTAGGTTTTCTGAATGATGGAGATTTGCATGCAGGAAGTTTGGGGGATTTTGGTGATTTTCTAGGAGGACTAACAGGACTTGGTATATAGTTGTACTCACAGATATAATTAATCACAGTAACAAGATATAAGGAAAAATTAGCAAAGGGAAAAAGGTACATGGGACAAAGCCTGGAGGAAATCAGGCACAAGTTTCCAAGAGTCTTCTCCCAGTGGAGTCACACAGGAGTTGTGAGGCAACATGCATGCAATGTTGCCTACCAGGGAAGCTCATTAGAGACTCAATGCCCAGCGTTTTATTTGTGGCTGGTCACGTAGGTATTCTTGACCTAGCACATACAAAATTTCAGATCCCCAGAAGGAAAACAGGTATTTAGCATAAACCACCTCGTTTTTACAAACAGTCTGGGCACTGTGAGCTGCTCCTGTCAGTTCTGGGAATGGTATAAGCCCAAGTTCCCAGATACCAGCCAAGGGCCAAACTTCTAAGCAGATGTTTTGAAGGATAGCAGCCTCAGTCTGCTATGCCAGCTCTTTTCTGCACAGGTGGAATATCACCTATGTAGAGGAAAGGGAAGCAGGACTGGGAAGAGAGAAAATTTAAACCATGAAGCAGTTGCATCAAAGGCCTCAGCCAATCCCAAAGATAGCTCTGAAGCTGGGTGACCCTTCAAATCTATCCTAAATCAAGCCCAGGGGGCCAGAGTTTCCTACCACAACATTGACCAGGCATTGTGAGCTCCCTTCAGCTGAGAGCAATTCTTAGAGAAGGAAGGAAGGAAGGGAGGAAGGGAGGGAGGAGGAAGGAAGGAAAAAATTGAGCCCTCTATAGGCAATCTCCCAGAAAGCTGGGTCAGTGAGTGTTCTGTCCTATGGTCAGCACACACCAGCATCCACCTCAGAGGACATGATGAATTGAGTGCTCTTAGTTGTATAAATGGCACCATTCCTTTTTTGCTAATGGGATCCAACCACTTTGAAAATGTTAGAATTCTAATAGCAGAAACTGAGTTCCAGGGGGTCTAAATACAAGCATATAATGGTGTATAGGTATATAAGACAAGCTATAAGCGTATGTAGAACAGAATGTTTCTAAAACATCTTGGCACCTAAGGGCCCTCAGAACAGCCCTGAATTTTCTCTAGAAAATTGTATGAGTAGCTTTACCGATCAGGTACTGGCATATGCCTAAATTCTATTACTAACCCCCCATTAGCCACTTAGAGGAATTCTGCATTGGAATGCTTCCCCCAGGACAAAGGAATATGCTCCACTGGCAGACAGAAGTAGCATCCTATCCTTTTTTTTTTTTAATAAATAAATAAATAAATATATTTATTTATTTATTCATTTATTTATTTATTTTTGGCTGCATTGGGTCTTCATTGCTGAGTGTGGGCTTTCTCTAGTTGCAGTGAGCAGGGGCTACTCTTCATTGTGGTGCACAGGTTTCTCATTGCATTGGCTTCTCTTGTTGCAGAGCACAGGCTCTACATGCATGGGCTTCAGTAGTGGTGGCTCGCGGGCTTCAGTAGTTGTGGCTCGTGGGCTCTAGAGCACAGGCTCAGTAGTTGTGATGCATGGGCTTAGTTGCTCTGCAGCATGTGGGATCTTCCCAGGCCAGGGCTCAAACCCATGTCCCCTGCATATGCAGGCGGATTCTCAACGATTGCACCACCAGTGAAGTCCCAGCATCCTGTCCTTTAAATGAGAAAGAAAGAACCCAATTTCCAAGTAATTATACTCACAATGATAATCACACATCATTTTGCTTGACATCTTGGTTTTCACATCTCTTTTACAGATTTTAGGTCTTCTGATCTCATGTAAATTTCAGCAGGTAGTGTTACAGTTCTTATAACTGAGGAAATTGAGATTTAGGGGTTACAAGATGAGCCCAACATTATACTACCGGTAAGTAATAGATGCGGGCCTGAGATCTGATTAGCCTGATCTCCAGCATTCTTTCCACTGCCCCACACACATCTCTGCATTATCATCAGATCCCTGTCCTAGAAGACAGAACCAGGGTACTGCATGTGCTTTAAAAAAAAAAAAGAAAAAAAGAAACAGGAGAAAAATTTTTAATTAAAAAAATTAACATTAAAAACATTCTACTTTGTTTTATTTGGGGCCAAATTGCCGGAAATACTAGCAAATGAGAGACTAACAGACATAAACTTAATGAACAAGGAGATTGTGGAGGTCTGCAAAGAGCAATTTCTGCTTTGGGAATTCAAATATTCTGCTGTATGAGAGAGATTCTGTTGGTTTTGGAAAGACCATGAATCATTTCCTGAAAGAGCAAAATAATGGAAGCTTTTCATTCCAAGTTTCCAAGAAATGTTGTCTAAAAGCAGAAGACACTTGGAACACCACTCCATGTGTAGAGAGGCCTTAGCTGTGTCCTGGTCAGGATTGGATCCTTCCTCTTAAACCCTGGCCGACCACTTAAGAAGCATCTATGTACTGGCAGGGTCTTCTTCCTCCCAAGTGGTCATGCAGTTAAGGGAGAAGATTCATTTCTCTTTGTTCTCACAGGTAATACTGGTTGGGAATGAATTACTTTGATAGTCAATGGGAAGTATCAGAGCCTGGAGATCCAATTTTCAAAATGGTAGTAAGTGTCTTTTTACCAGGGAATTTCCAGTGAAGTCAGCATGTCTGCTGTCTTCCTCACTGATAACCCCACAAGAAACTCAAGTGCAAGATTCATGTTTGCATCTGTGAGATTTAAGTGGAGTAGATGCTTGTTAGCACCAATAAGCCAGAAAGTAGTCAGCATTTCCACTGTAAACCTCTCATGTTCCCCCTCAGTCTTTAGCCCTTTGTAAGTCAACCATAAAAATTCACCACAAGTTGAAACTTGAGAATATTTTTTTTAGGCTGGGAACCTTTTTTCTCAAATGATAGAGTGGGGATCACTCTGACCTTTCCCAGTGAGCTGCAGGGAAGGAGAGTGGCTGTGAGATGTACAACACAATAAAGGGTTCTGTCTCCAA
Organism: Physeter macrocephalus; assembly: GCF_002837175.3. Classification (NCBI taxonomy): domain Eukaryota; kingdom Metazoa; phylum Chordata; class Mammalia; order Artiodactyla; family Physeteridae; genus Physeter; species Physeter macrocephalus. Next base: position 95,163,993 of record NC_041215.1, on the reverse strand, counting down.
GATTGAAGTTGGGTATGAATTGTGTCCTACAGGAACCATCTTTTTGAGTTTCACCCAGAAGACAGAGAAAATTATGGGGATTCTGTAGATCCCAGAACAGTCTTTTTCGCAGAAGCTCTGGAGCTGTGTAGAAGTGGGTAGCAGTTGACAAAGACAGTCTCTGATTTGTTAAAGACAGTCTCCAATTTCTGTCACATTGCCTTTGCTGATAATCAAATATAGCTTTCTCAGTTTGACTCAAATAATCTATTTGTATTTTTGTGTTATTTTCTTACTGGGGAGAAGCAAAAGCTCAAGCTGTATTGATTACAACTGGCAAGTTAATTGAGCTTCATAACATTGTTGAGATCTTTCTTGCTTTTTTGAACAAAAGAATAGCAGGATGTAATAGGCGATCATGTGACAAAAAGTCATGTGCTCCATAGGGTCAGTTGTTCAAAGGCAAAAACATAGACTAAAGCGCTCAGATGTGCTCTGTTTATGTAACCATGTTCAGCTGTGTCTTTTTATACTGAGAGCTGTCTCCTGTGCCTCACACACCAAGAAGGTGCCTAAGGAGAGGATGAATGGGACTGGGGGAAGCCTCTCAAGATTTCTACACCAAATACGCCTCTAAATGGCTGGTAAGGCTTTAAGAGCGTTCTGGCTAAGCTGCTTGCCTGTATTCTTAAAGCTAGGTAGACCATTTGTTTCTTATGGTGATACATATACAAGCTTGATCAGTTGCCTGCAAACCAATGAAGTGGAGCTGTATGTTTTCATTGCGCCAGGTTATGGGGCATTAGAGTCACAAACACTCTGTCCACACATCACAAAACTGAAATGCTTAATTTAGTACTATTACAAAAATCCCAGGCTTTGATGGTAACACCCTGGCAGTGTATTTGTGAAAGCTGAGAAAAACAGCAACTTTTAATTTGGCAACCAGCTTTTGTATAATGACATTAAAGCATTTTACAGATTCACTCATTTCAAGAAAAGCTTGGTACTTAATAAATTATAGATTCTTAGAGTTTTAAGGAATCTATTTAGCCTAAAAATGTTGGGATGTTCTTCAAACCCTAATGACTTTCACCACCTGTTCATTTCAGCCAACACACCCAGGGTGACCCTATGCATCGTCTCATCATCTGGAAGTGCTCCAACTCAGAAACCTTAAGAGTCCAAATCTTCTCTCAGAAAACAACCTTCAAACATTTCCGCTGGCCCACAGCTGCTTTTTCTTTGTTTTGTTTTTTTTTACCATCTGGCTCATGGCCTTCCATGATATCTGCTACCTTATCAGCACTCCCTGCCTTGCCCTTTACATTCCGTGCTGACATGCTTGGAATCCCCACCCCACCCCCATCCCCCCAAAGCAATGTTGTGTCTTGACTAGATGACTTTGCCCATGCGGTCATTCAACTACTCAACGGGTATTTGTTGAACTACCTCTCTGTGAGGTTGTTGGCCACTCTGTCTAGAACGTCAGCCTCTTCTCCCACCCCGATGGTGCTTCTTCCTCCTAAGTCCTACACATCATTTAAGAAACAGTCTTGGAGAAACATCCTCTAAGAAGCCTCTCCTGACCATCTCCTCCATTCCACTCTTCCCCTGTCATTATGCTAAGTCATGTGCCCCCTAACAATTTGTGCATATCTGCATCAATGAATCAGTCTGTAATTGTTTCAACTTCCCCCACTAGACTAGCATACTTACCTTTGGGGTGAGTACAAGGCAGTGGTTAGAGTTAGACAACGTATTGTCACACCCTATCTCTACTGCTTATTAGCTGTTAAGATCTTAAGCAACTTCTAAGCCTCAGTTTCCCCATCTATAAAATTGAGTTACTAATAGGGATTGTATGTAAAGCACTTAGCACAGTAATGCAAAATATTGGATTGGCCAAAAAGTTCGTTCGGGATTTTCTATAAGATGTTATATGTTGACTAAATAAATGTCATAGGAACACCCTTAGAAGGCTCACTAAAAGGAAAATATTTATCCTTTAAACACTTGTAGTGACAAGGACCTTGTTCCATTGCTAGGTAACTCTAATTATAGTGTAACTCAAACTATATGGCTTGACTCACACTAGTTATATTGGCATAAATTAGCCCCTCACCCCGAGGGTCCCTTGCTATGCTTAAGAATTTTGACACTCAGGGTCCCCTGTCATGTGTTTCAGCAGCCAGTCCCTCAAGTACTCCCATTTTGGCTACTACCTCTGATGTAATCGGCTATTGTGAGATGGTCACTCTTGGGCAAAGCTCTTCTCAGCTAGTTAGTGCCCAAGGCTGGCCACTACCAACATCACTGCAGCCTCAGGACAGGAGTCAAGACCCTCCTCTGTACGGCTTTGCCCCACATGTAGTTGTGGACTTTTCTCTTTAATTCTCCCCAGTACATCAGAAGTCAAAATATACGAGATGTTGATCAAATCTTAGGAAGGCTCAGGGACAATGAAAGGAAAGGGCACACAGAGAATGAGTCGCTTCCCGAGAATAGGCTCAGTCACTCCCAGGAGGAAGCTCACCATTCCTGGGGGCCCACGTGCTCCGGGAAGCACCTCGGGGCCTCAGGAGGTGCCCTTCCTGGGAGATCTACTCAGACTGACTCCAGATCCCAGAGTTCTAATTTCCTGCCCCACTGCTGACCTCTTCTGAGGACAGCTGGCAGTGAGCAATTCCAGCCCCTTCAGGGGAAACCCCACCCACATTACACAGTGATTCATCGCTGGTGCATTTCCCCAAAGCTGTATCGTTCAGTCTTGCCTGCTGCTACTTTGTTGTTAATGAAAATAGTAGCTACCAAGTCTGCTGTATCAAGCAATCCTAGTGCACAGGAGAGTCAAACATGAAAATGCCTTTATGTTTCTGTAGTCACTGCCTTTAACTCTGCAATGTTCACAATCTCCTAGTTGTGCCCACCCCACCCCACCCCCCAAGAACATCTCAGGCAGATCTCTAGGGTTCCCATCACTCTCAGGAATACAAAGCCCATCCAGCCTAATACGATTTAAAATATCAACCTTGCTTCAATACAATGACCATATCCCCTCTCCCAGCCCTGGACAGTCCCCGCACCAGAGAGACTTAGAGCACAGAGGTGCTTACCAGCTCCTGGGCATTCCTCCTCTCTGTGTGGAGACAAGGAAGAGGGACAGGAGAGAAAAACAAGCGTTTCTTATCTGCCTGGGGTGTTGAAGGCCTCTCTGGCCAGTGCTGGCTGGCTGTTGGCTCCCTCTCTGTGGCAGACATCCAAATCTGGCTCCTTTGTCGGTGCTTTTGTGAATTTTCCAGAGGCCTCATGGAAGACCTCCTACTTAACCATCTTTACCATCTGCTCCTACCCTTGGTGATTCACCCCACTGTTTCTTGTTACCAGGTCTACTTTCCTGGCAACCAGTTATCTTGGATGGTATGGTATACTGGTGAGACAGCCTCAAGCCTGGCTGCCTTCCACAGCATCCCTTTGATCCTCAATAAAATCCCATATTTGTCACCAAATGCTAAATGTGGGACATGAAGCGGCTTCACTCTACCCCTTCTCTCTGCTCTGCCTTCTCCTTCCAATTGTCTATTCCACTTATTAAATTGGACAGAGGTAAACCAGCCCATCTGTGGTATAAGCAGACACCCAACTGGTGAATGAGGAGGGAACAGGAAAAGCATCTCATCACAATGCAGCCCCTCAAGGAAGCAGATGACTTCCCAGAATTCTCTCCTCCTGATTCCTGTCTACTTATGTGGACTGGAAGCAGGTGGTGGATATGAAGGCTGGGGAAGCAAAGCAAGTTCAGCTACTTCTTGATAAGCCCTGAAAAGAAGGTCTGATCCCTGGTCATTTATTATTTATTTTTTGGTCCTTGATACTTTGCTCTCAGTTTTGGATTCCAGTTGCTAATTCTGCAGCAACAGGAAACCTTCCCATGAACATTCCAGGCATTGTATTAGGGCTTTTATATATATGATCTCATGTAAGCCTCAAAAGCCTATATTATTACCTATATTTTATTGGTGAAGAAATAGTAACTCAGAGAGGATAAGTACATTTCTCAAGATCACACAGCTAATAGTGGTAGATCCAGAACTTAGACCCAGTGCATCAGACTCTAAAGCCCTGGTTCTTCTTCCTTTAGGCCAGTGGCCCACAATCTCCTGGGAAGATTTTAAACTAAAATACCTGGGCTCACTCCCAGTTGATAATGATTTAATATGCCTGAGGTTGTCCCCAGGCAAAGATAGGGTTGTAAAGCTCCTCAAGTGAATCTAAGATGCACCCAGCATAGAGAACTACTGCTTTAGGTGAAGTTCAGCTTCTTAGCCTTGTCCCACCCACTGCTGTGTTGCACTGATGATGGTTATCTATTCTGCAAGCTCGTCTGCTCTTATAAATTACCACGGTGGATCTCAAGCATTTTCTTTTTCAGCCCCCTCTTGAACTGCCCACTATTTTCCAGTTGGAGAGAGATCCTAGTTCTCCATCAATTTTGAGGGCATTTGTGATTGGCTTACTCTGAGTCCATGGAATAATCAAGTTCTTCCTGACTTGGGTCACCAGCTTTGTTTACTCTCTCAGACTTTCTCTGGTGATCCTTTCAGGCAACTATTCCCCCCTGCCTCTGTTCTCTGGAAGGGTCTCTCTGAATGTCTTCATTAGTAACAAAACTAACATGCCTAAAACCCCAAAAGGCCAATTGGCAGTATTCACACCTCCATACTTCCCACAATCATTCTAGACAGTGCTAATCAATCAGGCAATGGATTCACCTGAGCTAAGGTATGGCCTTGGCATTCTCCTCAATGCAGTGGCACTCAATGCAGGTGGCCACTACTAACCAACTGGAACTGGCATGGAAAATAAAACCTACCAGGCTTAAACTCACGGTGTAAATGGCTGTAATAATATCCAATGAGGGAAGATGAAGGGCATCATTCTTAATAGCTCAGATCCTATTTTTTTACACCTTCCTTATAAGGGGCCCTCAAAACAGAGAGATAACATGCCTTGTGATAATTAAGTTCAGATGTGATGCAACCAGTGACTGTTTTCCATCACCCAGGTCATTCACTAACCTTGCAATAACACTGACCCTCATATTACTTGATTAAACTTTTTGGACTCTGCTTATAGCATAAAAGTGGGGTTTTGCTCTATGTTAAACTATGGTTTGCCTATCGTTTTTGGCTGAACGTTTTTGTCCCCCACCAAATTCATATATTGAACCCCTAACATCCAAGCAGTGGTATTTGAAAATGGAGTCTTTGAGAGGTAATTACGTTTAGATAAGGCCATGAGGATGGGGCCTCTCTGATGAGATTAGTGCCCTTAAAAGAAGAGAAAGACAGAGCTCTCTTTCCATGTACATGCACAAGGAAAGGCCATGTGAGCACATAGTGAGACAGTGGCGGTCTGCCACCTAGGAAGTGTGCTCTCACCAGACACAGAATCAGCTGGCACCTTGATCTTGGACTTCCAGCCTCTAGAACTATGAGAAATAAATGTCTGTTGTTTAAACCACTCAGTCTGTAGTATCTTGTTATAGCCGTCCAAGCTATCTAAGATATTTATGCCCACTTGCACAATACTTGAGAAGGGTTAAGACCCAAAAATAAAATTTAACAAATTAAGGGCTGAAGGAAGCTTTTATCCATCCTTTTTATTCTTTCTCTTTCTAGTCTTATTTTCTTTAACAGAAGAATTGATATTAAATTCTCAATTCTTGTATATTAAGGTTAAGAGATGAAAAGGGATATTCTCTATTCACAATATATTCAGCTTTAAAAAATATGCATAAGAAAAAAAAAACTATGAAATTTAAAAGTCACACCAGCATGCAAGCAGTTGCCTTTTTAGGCTGATGGAGTTAGAATTGATTTCTTTCATCTCTAGCTCCTACATTTTAAAAATATAATGTGGGTCTATTATTTGATAATGAGAAAATTGATGATTCATGTTTTGAAATGTCAGAAGTTTAAATTAATAAAATTAGTATTATCTTTTAAAAGAAGACAGATTAAGTTACTTTTTTATAGATGTTCTCTCCTTGTAGGGTTTTATATAAAATAATCTCTGTGCAATATTGAGACAACAGGAATATTGAATTTCAATTTACAAGGAATGATTAGATTAGTTTACCAGGGTTTTCCTTTTTTGGGGTGGGGAGGGCTGCGTTGGGTCTTCGTTGCTGCACACGAGCTTTCTCTAGTTGCAGCTAGTGGGGACTACTCTTTGTTGTGGTACGCAGGCTTCCCATTGCAGTGGCTTCTCTTGTTGCGGAGCATGGGCTCTAGGCGTGGGCTTCAGTAGTTGCAGCATGTGGGCTCAGTAGTTGCGGCACGCGGGCTGTAGAGTGCAGGCTCAGTTGTTGTGGCGCGTGGGCTTAGTTGCTCCAGGGCATGTGGGATCTTCCCAGGCCAGGGCTCGAACCTGTGTCCCCTGCATTGGCAGGGAGATTCTTAACCACTGCACCACCAGGGAAGTCCCTACCAGGGTTTCATTTTGAGGATCCTGAAGATGCTGCTGAAGAGCTTAAAAAATAAGTAAATAAAAAGATTTTCTTTTAAAATAACATGAGTATAAAAGTTGAAGAAACAGCTATTTCTCCCAAAATGTTTTCTTGGCTTTACAGTAGGTCAGATCTGGTTTAAATCTTTGCTTGGCCAATATCTGCTATATTTCACCACAGGCAGATTATACCTACTCTGGACTTCTGTGTCTCCATTGCTAAAATAATCTCTATCTTGCAAGCCTATTGCACAGTGGAAAAAAATATGTATTTAAAAGCACAAACTGTCTCATATAAAAATGTGCCTGAATATAGTTCATTACAGTTGAGATTCTTAGATTAAAATCTAATGTTCTTCTAATTTTCCAGCACAGTTCACTGATGAAAAATCCTTTTAGCATGTATCATGAAGAGCTGTCTGCTGTACTTCCTCATCAGATTTATTTATTTATTTTAATTTATTTTAACTTTTATTTATTTATTATTTATTTATTTATTGGCTGCGTTGGATCTTCATTGTTGCGCGCGGGCTTTCTCTAGTAGCGGTGAGTGGGGGCTACTCTTCGTTGCGGTGCGCAGGCTTCTCATTGCGGTGGCTTCTCGTTGCGGAGCATGGGCTCTAGGCATGCGGGCTTCAGTAGTGTGGCTTGTGGGCTCAGTAGTTGTGGCTTATGGGCTCTAGAGCACAGGCTCAGTTGCTGTGGTGCACGGGCTTCACACAACTCCACGGCATGTGGGATCTTCCTGGACCAGGGATTGAACCCGTGTCCCCTGCATTGACAGGTGGATTCTTAACCACTGTGTCATCAGGGAAGTCCCCTCATCAAATTTTTAAACCATCAGAATTGTACTGAAACATTTCTCAAAGGAATATACAAAATTTCAGTTGCAAAAACACATCATTGAAGGAAATGTCATTTACATGTGAAGTTGGTGAACATATCTTTTCTGAGAATCCTAACTTCAGTATAATTAAATCTTTAGTGTAGTAAAGATTGGCTTCTCTAGAGTACTAGATGAAACAAGCAAGGAAGCTCTTCCTCATTCTGACTCCACCTCTGAAATGTCCTGGAGAATCTCCTTGCCCAAATTTTACCCAATATTGGCAGTTCCTGCCCAAGCTCTCAGTGACCCCCAGCATTCCCTTGGCTCATGATTTATTATATTTCATACATTAGTCTCTCTCTGGTTATTATTATTCTAAAGGTACATTAGAGGACAGTTGAAACCAGAGGATTTCTGTGTTTGTTTTCATCTCTAAGACTTGATGACTTTTTGAGAAAATTGTGGTTGACTGAATAGCTGGAGAAATGGGCAGGTCTCATCTAAACTGGTTTATAAGTCCTTGGGGATGTGTTTTCCTAGATACACTTCTTGTCATTTTCTGTATTTTTGAAATGAATGGTATTAAATTTAAAGCAAAGAAATGTAAATGAAAATGTCTGTTCTGGGACTTCCCTGGTGGTCCAGTGGCTAAGACTCCACGTTCCCAATGCAGGGGACCCGGATTCTATCCCTGGTCAGGGAATTAGAGCCCACATGCCGCAACTAAGAGATCACATGCCACAACTAAAAAATCCCACACGTGACAACTAAGACCCAGTGCAGACAAATTAATTAATTAATTAATTTAAAAAAAGTCTTTTCTGCCATAGTGCAAAAATTGTACTCCTATGGAAAGCTTATGTTATCAAAAATTTTGTCATAAACTTAATTGTCTCCATGTGAGGTGGGGTTGGGATCTAGAGAGTCTCTTATACACAATTCTTATCACTTTCATTGTTATTACAAGCTAAACAAAATTGGTGTAAGTGATCAACGAAAGAAAGCAGAGTTAAATGAGCAGCCAGCCACACAAAGCAGCAATGTATTCCTAGACTGTGTGAGCCACAGCATTTTCATTTTTCTTATTTTGGTGCCAGTTCTTGATTGAAATTGTTATAATCAAAGGAAATCTGTGTTAAGCAAAACATGTTCCCTAATCAGTCAATTGTCTTTCAAGCAATTCATGTTAACAAAACTTGCTCTGAGGAAGACATGTCTGTACTTAATACCCATGAGTGGAGTTATTGTCCACCTCATTCCAGTCTTTTAAAAGAACACAACCCATTCACTGAAGCCCTTCAGAATTCTTGATTTTGACTCTCTGCCCTATTTTTGTTCCACACCTTTACCCTCAGTCTCCCCTCAGGCCCCATGCTGGCATCCCAGTTTTGGATTTAGCATGTCAGAAACCTCTTCAGGACAGAATTCTCAGCTACTACCACCTGGTCTCAACCATCCCAGCCATGGCTAAGAAGAGATGCTTTGTCCCGGAGCACTGGCCACAGTATGTGAGATCTGCCCAGTTGTGCCCAGTTCTCACCTCCTAGGGGAAGGATGCTATATAGGGGTGACCAGTAAGTAAGAAACACACAAGCAACCTCAATTCTTTTTTAGCGTATCCTGTGGATACTCATTGATGTGAATGAGCAGAGCAAGACAAGATTCTTGTACCTCTGGGAGGTTTGATATAATCTAGTTTGGAAGAAAAGGTTTGCACTAGACTAAGATTTCTTCTCATCTGGTGATTCCGTAACTTATTCTTATCAGTGCTTGCAGCTACAGAACAGAGTTATTTTGAGCGAGGAGTTGTGGTTTACAGCTCAATTCCTTCAGTGTGAGCAAGCAGTGCTATTTATAGTTATCTCATTTTATTGCTTTAATTTATGTATCTGAAAGAAACTGCTCTAATTGTGGGCAATTATCAGGAGGGAAATGTGCTCTCATGCACCTCAGGAGATTTGTTTGTGGCCTATGGTTTTAAATAGCCCATTTATTCCTCAGTGGGTAGAAAATCAATTTTATGGATCTTCAAACATACATAATAACCATCATGAATAATAAAAGTAAATATTAAAGTGGCATTAGCACTTTATACATTTGCTTTAATGGCTTTTCTTTTTTATCTATAAAAGTTACCTATGTTTGTACTATGTACATACTTCCAAGGGTATTTCTAGTGTAACACAATACAAAGAAGAGCTTTGACCCACTCTATGGATTACTAGGAGTAATCAAGACTGGTTAATGTCACTGATGGGAGACACAAGGCCTCAAGCAACAGAGAAGACCCTCTAAGGCATAAGAAATGGAAGAACTGAATTTCTTCTGACCTCAGATGACCTTAAGGAAGCGTGATCTGTCTAAGCAAAGTTCACCAGCTCTATCAAGTATTTGATATGTATCTTTCCAATCCAGCTTTCTCACTGACATATAGTTATATTTCTCAACCAAAAGTTGAATGAAAATATCTCAAAAACTGGAAGTGCATTTTTGTTGCTTATAGAATAAAGTTAGAAATCCCTAGCTGGCTTCTTTACCCATATTGTTCTTCCAGCAATGCCATATTCTCTAACATTTTGGGCCTTGCTTATGTAATTTCATCTGACCCTAATGCATTTTCCGCCTATCAAAACCCTGCCTCACATTGAAGGATATTAAATGACACCACTCCCAAGAAACCTTTTCTGATCAAAATCAACCTCCCCAATTAAAATCAACACCCCTCCAACCTATCAAAGTAGTTATTTGATATAGTATATCATGACTAGTTGCTGACATACTTATATCTCCCATTAACATCTATACTCCTGGATTTCAGATTGTCTCATTTATCTGTGCATATCCCACAAATTCCACATGTATCTCCTATGCATAAGAAGAAGTTATGTAATTGCTATGTGAGCACAATACTGAGAGATGGAATAAACTAGAATATCCCCATCATTGTCCCAATCCTATCAAGGGGAAACTTGGAATCCAAAGAATCTGATCAAAGCCTGAGCCACCCCTCTTAGACAGCTGGTGTGGTGGCTCATATCTTCAGGCCAGGTCCAGTAAAGAAACAATTGTTCCTTGGCACAAAAAAACAGCAGGTTCCATTTTTTTTAAAAAAGGATAAGAAAAGTAGTGGTAACAGGAGAAATATACTTTCTTCGGTGTGAGTTTAGACTATGTTGTCTCAGACAAAAAGTAATGCTTGCATTGGTGAGGTGTGATTACTTGCTGGCTAACCAGTGGGAAAATCTATTGTGGTTCTCGTGGTCAGGAGACTGAACTGGGATTACAACAGCCACTTTCACTCTCATTTAGGGGTCTGGATCCTGTCCCTTCCCTCCAGAGCTGACTGAATCAGAATTAGTACCACAAAGAACAACTTGTCAAAGCCTGAGGATGTCAAGTTTTCAAGATTTAAAAAAGTTTCTCTGGACAGAGCTTCCTCTTCCTCATTGGAAAGAATTTCTCCAGAGAGAGGATGGGGACTTTAATGGGGAGTAGGGGAAGATGAAGGGAAAAAAGACATAAGGATGCACCTACAAATGATATCTTCCCTTAAAAGCTCATGCTGGGAAGGGCCTTTGCTTGGATGGGACAAGGGAATGCTTTGGATAGAGCCACAATCAATGTTTCTTTCACACTGCCCTACTACACTGAGATCTGACACAACCATGGAAAACAACAACAACATACTTCACAGACTTGGACTGAGGCTCTGTTTGATCAGGTACAGACTAGCAGGCCAGGGGGTCAGGCAGAGACAGAGCTGGAGGGGACTTTGCCCCCAAGTGAGTTACTAGGAGTAGTCATACCTGGTTAATGGCAGTGATAAGGAGACCCACTGTCTCCAGAAACGGAGAACATGATGAAACATAAGAGATGGTAACACTGGACTTCCAGGTGATTGTATCCATATGTCAGCAGGGAACATCTAAAAACCAACAGGAGTGGCCTCACTCTGGTGATGAGTAATAGGGATTCTGATAAGGGAAAATTTCTTTTGGACTGTCATTGTTGGGGGCTTAGTATGGATGAGTAGAGATTTAGAGAACTATAGGTGGACTCTTTGCTAAAATAAATCATTTGCATAGAGAGAGAAGGCAAATAATACATGTGGAGGCCATACTTAAGAGAGCATTAAAGGCTATCTGATCTCCCTTTCCCAGCTGGTGAATGCCAGGGTTTTGCTTCCCAGCTGAGTCAAGTTTGTCAGAGGACCTCATTGGCTGCACTATATGGAACTAGATCCCAGAGGCACCTTTTGGGAGGAAGCTCAGTCGAAAGCCAAAAAGGTATCCAAACTCACTATCAATAGAATGGGGTAGGGCAATGAGAAGTCTGGTGACAGGGCACAGGATAGGCTTAAAGTGCCAGGTAGAAGCGTCCTCTGAGCCAAAGCACATACTTTGCTTTTTCTAGTGAGCCAGGGGTACTGATATCTGGATAGGGAGAAAACTCTTAACAGTACTGACTGCCCCCCAAAAAATGTTTGCCTAAGGAATTTGGATTTTATGCTATTAGCAATAGAGAATCATGGAAATTTTTTTGTAGTGCTATGTTTTGCTTTTCTTTAGCAGGGCAATGAATGAGAAAAGTAGTTTTGAGGGGAATTATTCTGGAAACAATATTCAGAATGAATTGGAGGATAGAAAAAAATAGAGGTTGAGACTGCATGAGATGATAAGGGACTGAACTAAAGGATGACAACGATACTAGAAAGAAATGGATGTATATATGAGAAGATACAAATGAAGAATCAACAGGACTTGGTATCTGGCTGAATAGAGAAGGATAATTTTCAAAGATGATTCAAGTTTTGAATCTAAGTGAAGAGGAAAATGTTGGCACCAGTCAGGAATAAGAGCAGTTGACCTTTCCATTGTCTCCCCTTCAAGTTTTCCCTGAGCATATTTTGGTGGAAATAGCTCATTTTAGGGACATTAATACAGCTAAAAATATTTGTATCAGGTAATTTGAGCAGAGAAAGAGAAAGAATAAACCTCTTTCCTGATTACAGAATTCTTCCAGCTAGATAGGAAGATAATATAAGCAGAGTCCAACAAAGATATAAATTCAAGCTAATATTCTTTAAATATTGTTCCACATGTGTTTAGTAGGGGTGTAAATAAACTGATATTTTTATTAACAAAAGTTACATGTCTTTTTATGTTAAAAAGAATTGATTTATTACATGACCTGAATGTGGCATAATATTTTCACATTTCATAGTTTTTAAATCATTCCTGCCAATAATATCATTCAAATTTTATTTTGCTGAACCCGTTGGAATTTGCTTCACTTGGAAAAGCACACTGTTTCAATTTCAATCAGCTTTCAGTTATAGAATCTTAAAGTAATCATCTGACACAGAAGACATCCAACACTGTTCTATTTGATTTTTCCATATCATAATCAGAAAAAGAAATTTATTCTGCATGAGAAATGTTTACAGAAACAAGAGAAAAACACATTCATTTAGGGATTTACTCCTGTAGCCGAAAATCAAGACTAGAAAAATTTGGCCAAAAGATCCCACTTTTCTGTGCTTTTTTGTTTGTTTTGGGTCCCTCTCTCTTCAGTTTTCTTTTGCAGTTTTTTGAATAAGAAACTTCTTGGGAGTCTATTAAGGGTTCAAAATGTAGACAATAAAACAAATCACTTGTTCCCAGTAAACAGCACCATGCCTTGCAGTAGTTAGTGTCATAATTATAGCTGACTGAGACTTCAGGAGACTGTCAGCTAATCTCATGGCTGATATCCAACTTATAATTGCACAGTGCAATGTGCATTTATGTGTTGCAAGATTCTCACCAGAGATGGTTGTTTGGTATTTCTACTCAAGAACACCAAAGGAGCAAGACAGCTTACATTTAGCCTATTACTCAAGGAGTTACTTAATTAACCAGCATGATATTCCCAATTAATTCCAGTGTGTCCACATGAATTCCTATAGTCTGGAGTCCCAAGAGGGTCAACAAGCTAGTTACCTTTTAAACCAGCTCTGAATTTAAAATAATTTCTGTGGTGGGAAATCATGTAGGATTCAATCATTAAACAGCTAATTGGTTTGTTTCAGAGAACATTGTTGCAAATCACTTGAAAATGTGGCCATTTTGCTACCTACCAGGCCATCAGTCACTAGCTGGGCTGAAGGTGTACCTTTTCTTCTATTCTATAGCAATGTGCTTAGCTTTACATGGATAATACCAATGTCTTCTCCCTGTTGCTAAAAAACCACAGTTATAAGTCAATGAATCTTTTAATCTGTGATATTAGGAAATCCATAAAATTCAGAGGCCAAGAAATTTCCTTTGGAAAACAACATTCTGGTGTTTTAGTTTTCCAGGGATGCCGTAACAACGTACCACAGACTCAGTGGCTTAAAAAGCAGAAACTTATTTTCTCACAATTCTAGAGGCTATTAATCCACGATCAAAGTGTCAGCAGGGTTGGTTCCTTCTGAGGGCTGTGAGGGAGGGACCTGTTCCAGACCTCTCTCCTTGCCTTGTAGATAGGCACCTTCTCCCTAAATCTTCACATTGTCTTTCCTCTGTACACTGTGTCTTCTGTCTAAATTTCAACAACAGTGATATTAGGTTAAGGCCCACCCATAAGACCTTATTTCAATTTAATTACCTCTTTCAAGACCCTATCGCCAAATATGGTTACATCCTGAAGTACTAGGGTTGGAGGGAGTGGTTAAAACTTCAACATATGAATTTTTAGGGGAACATGATTCACCTCATAACATCTGGAGACAAGGTTTTATGGATCTTAAAGGTCTTTAGCCCCTGTTTGAGTCAGTGTAGACACTGGCTCTCAGGCAAAGTGAGTCCCAAATGTGTCCCCAGACCACACCAGTACTGCCTGACATGCACCCTGGGCTTGCTTTCTTCTATTTTTTTACTTCAGCTCCAGCTTCATCACATCTGCTCCTCAGAAGGCTGCTGGGAGAAGGCTCACTGTGGCCACCAGCCTGTGAGATCTCCAGAGTCTTTGTCCAGGGTGCAGGGTCTACTACCACAGCTGCCAGTCCTTGGGGTGCCACAGCCATGCTCCCAACCACACTTGGCATCTGGGCTCCTGAAGTAGCCCTGCCTGTACTCAAAGTCTCACAAAGTCTTCTTGACTAACTCACTCAGCTCCAGCCTCCAACCCTCACCACACAGAGGACCCCAAATCAGTCCAAGGGATTTGGAGGAGAGACTTCATTCTGCCCTCTCCAGCCTTCTCCCCACTCCACCTCAGCCCATAAAACCTACAAAATGTCCTCATGGTTTCAAGACAGGGACTTTAACTCTGAGGAATGGAAACAAGCAACCTCTGGCTTACAAACGTATGTGGGGTGGTGAGGGAGGGCAGTGTGGGTGGGTGGGTGGTAAAGTGCTGTGCAGGTGGGGAGAAGGTGTGTAGTGTGTTTGTATGTATAGACAGTATTGGTATTTTAGCACAGAAGTTGATTTTTCAGTCCTAGCTCTGAATGATCAGCCTGTCTACAGACATTTACAGATGTGTTAAGATAATCATAGAATCTTAAAGAGTCTTAAGAAATCTTACAGATCCTTAAAATATTATCTTTAGAGTTTATGTGAAAAAACTGGGGCACAGAAATATTAAATGTCCAAGATTACATAATAGTTCATAAAAGATTAAATCTTATATGTCTGAATGCTAACATGTTGTCTAATGATCTGATACTGAGTTATAACTGTGTAAAGAGTTTCATATGAAAGCACTTTGGAGTGTCTGCCCAGTTCATGACATCCCCCTAAAATATTCCCCGCCCCCCCCTTCCCCACCTAAAGTGGATGAATCTCCACTCTCTTTTCCACAGTTGGTTGGACTGGAGTGGACACCTGACCCAGGCTATGCCAATCAGAATTCCTTCCCTGGGAATTTGGAATTAACTTAGAGATAGAAAGCAGCAATGTGTGTGATCTTATGATGAGGTAAGGTTCTCCACTGCCCAGTAGTATCCAAGTAAAGGGAGAGTGGCATCTTGCTCCCACAATCACTACCCCCCTTTGCGGTCAGGGCCCACCCTCCGTGGTGAAAAACTTAGGAATGTCCCACTCTGTTGAAATGGCTGATAGTTCACATGGGCAGATCAGTTGGAGATCCTTAGCTTCTTAAGTCCAGGAGGCCCCCTTCTGCTGGGTGGGCCAAGGTGATGTGATGTGCTAGCTGCTGTCAGTGGAAGGACCTCTACAGGTAGCAAAGCACAGAGCCCAGCTAATTGTGGCTCCCTTACACAAGGACCAGGGCAAGTGTAGCCTCGCTCCAGTAGTGACCCAAGGTCTGCAGGCCTGGCTGGGCTCCCCAATGTGGCTCCCAGCCCTGCTGAGTAAGGTACTCACATCCTCTCCAGGCAAACTCTGCCTCCATCCATGTGGCTCCCCCAAGGTCCTGGTCCCTCATCCCCGGCTCCACTGACCTCTCTCCCTTCTCCCTGGGGGTAGGGGGTAGTTACATTCAGTATCTTCTTCCAGCCTCTTTCCAATGTATTGTTGTTAGGATATAAATTCTATACCCTCCTTCCTTCAAGACCTTTTCTTTCATTTCTCACAATCTTTTCTTCTCTCAACAAAACCTACCTCATTCAAATCAAAAGCTTTGGCTTCTATACATGTCTTCATGAAGACTTTGGCTTTTATGCAAGACTTCCATGAAGTCTTCAGGGGAATTTGTCTACTGTGGGCAGGTATTCCAGAAATAACCCTTATGGGTGAAGAACTTTGGTATCTGGCTGCTCTATGACTCCCAGAGCAGTACCCACCACTATACTGAGAGTTCAGGGACCTGACCACTGCGGGTGCCATCACCCAGTGCTACCGAGATGTGGCGCCTGGCACAGCTCCCAGGCCCACTGGATGCAGATCTCTGATGCTGCCCAGCAGTGGTCAAGCGGTTCCACGACTCCAAGGTCAAGTTCCTACTGCCTCACTGGGTCCTGAGTCACTAGAAAGAACCACCCTTCACCATCAAGAGGCTCAACACACTCCTATTTTTTTTTTTGCTTTTCCATTGTGGGTTATTACAGGATATTGAATATAGTTCCCTGTGCTGTACAGTAGGACCTTGTTGTTTATCCATTCTACATAATGTTTTTTATCTGCTAATCCCACACCCCCAGTCCATCCTTCTTCCACCTCCCCTCCCCTCTGGCAACCACAAGTCTGTTCTCTATGCCTGTTAACACCCTCTTTTAGATGCAGAGCCTCCCCATCCAAGTCTGCCCAAATAAACTCCTTGGGAAGGGGGGGAAGGGCAGAGAATATATAGGAAATATCTGTACCTTCCTCTCAATTTTACTGTGAATCTTAAACTATTCTAAAATGTAAAGACTTACCCAAAAAAAAGAAGAAAAAAAAAGTTGCTGCTTCCAGTACTATTGTTGCTGACAGACTCTTACAAAAGAGCTTATTTTGTTAAAAAACAAAAAACAAAACAAACATTGACGGTTTCTTTATCTTTGCATACTGGCTGGAACATTCTTAATCCTCTTTCAGTCAGTGTGGATGGCTCTGGAGGAGCAGAAAGAACTACAAAACAGAAACACACACACAAATTCTTATTTCAAAAAAATCACCTCCCAAGTGGGTAAACCCAATATTGCTGGTAGTCATATTCCACTTCATGAATTAAGGAACAGGTAAAAGCCAGGTGGCAGGGATAATAAGGAAGTAGACTTAGAAAGCAGAGAAGACAGTGGGAACAGAATTATGTGGGTTCCTGATAGTGTCAGTTTCCTAGTTTCTGCCCATCTAGAGCTGTCCTTTTATCCTCATATTCTTAAACATCACTATATTTTTAAAATAAATTTCTAATTTTTCTTAAGCTAGCTCAAATGAGCTTACATATTTAGCAACCAGAACAGCGCTAATGAATACAGTTTTAAAGTTTCAAAGCTAATCTACATTTTCCCAACTGTCTTAAAAAAAAAAACAACTTTAAAACACATTAATAGATGGTTAAATGGTCCTGCAATTTTTATTGTGAAAATCTGTGTTATTTACTGCAACTCTATGGTTAACATTTTCTTGGTGAAGCGTTCAGAATGCAGTTGTCACATAAAATCTTAAGTGTTGGTATCCATCTGGAAAGAGATACAGGCAAGAGAGTAGACTAGCTCCCTGATGCTAACTGGTAGCTGCTGGGCTATGGATGTCTTCTCCAGATAAAGGCTCCCTCTGAGCGTGAAGAGTAGCAGGAAGAGGCTGGAGTTCGGGAGCAAGCGTGAGTGCTCCAACGTCAGTCACTACCAACAAGCCTCAGATGCTCCTGATGTTGTTGATTCCCTCACCTTGATTTGAGATCTGCCATATGCTAGGGATGAAAGTCATTTCCTTTCCCTATTATTTTCACTCTTCCTGACACCCTCTTTTAAGGAAAGCTTATGGGAAATTTTGCTCCCATGACTCTTCCTGCCTTAAGCTGGAGCAATCAAATCCCCCCTGGAGGAAATTTGGAATTGGGCTTTCAATCTTAGTTGGGATCTGGACAGAAAGTCGTGCTTAGCTGGGCAGCCATGAGTATTCTGAAGCAGACACTGCTAGTGGGACAGATGAAGCACATGTGCAGAGGGAAGGGAAAACTAGGACACATTTAGCTTCTCTGAGACAGTGGAAACAAATAAACATCACTTCTGAGTTCCCAGCTTCTTGGGCATTGGTTCTTCCTGAGGCTGTACTGATATCCTTCCCTGGATTCCTTGCGATATACTTGTATTCTTCCAAAAAACTTCCCTGTGTGCCTAAACTGATTTGAATGGACTCTTTTGCAGTCAACCAAGAGCTCACAGTAGTCATTATAAAATTGACAGAGTATGTAGTCTGTCACCCATTCACCTGATTCTCAGAACAGGTTAATATCAAAAAAAAAAAAAAAAAAAGAAGAACATAATCCAAGTTTATTTCTTCCCTTTCCATGTATCTTTTCAAGGAAAGAGGGGTTTTTCAATTTCTTAAATTTCTTTTTAAAATGAGCTAAGATTTAAGAACTTGTTATATAAAGTGCCATTGTATTTTAGTTGTTGGCCTAGATGTGAGAGCCAAAAATTACCTGTGTAAGATATGGGATGACAGATTCAGGAATTCCTATTTTAAATAATACTGAGGCCATCAGATCCTTTTCCTCACAAATTTCAACTACTTATGGGGTGATGTTGTGCCAGAAATCTCCTACCATCTGTAGGATCCAGGTTGAACTCTAATGAATAAAAAAAGCTAACTGAAAATGGAATGCTATCTTTGTCCAAAATAGACATAGACAGCTTGGTTGTAGCTTTCCTAGACAATTAAATCCAGAAGAGACCAATGAGGTTAGGGATTCCTAACCTGGAGTCCATTCTATATTGGGTGAGGCTATGAGTCCATTGAAATTTATGCAAAAGTTAAGGCCTGGGTGCATTATGAGGAGAAGATCAAAATACTTCATCAGATTATCAGAAGGACATGAGTTGACAACCAGTGAAAGCCCAACCTTCTTTTTACTGAAGAGGAAATTAAAGTACAGCAAAGATGTGATCTGATAAGTCACACATTAAGACAATGCAGAGCCAAGGACTGGAATCCAGCATCCCGAACCTCAGTCAGTGTTCTTTTGCTTCAGGACAGCACCTCCCAGGTTCTTGAATAAAACCCTTTTTATTTTTTAAATCGGATTGTAACAAACAAGCAAAGCATGTTCTTTAATGGAAAGAAAGGTTGCAGACTCCAATAATTTTTTTTTCCTCAGTTACTATTAGCAATAACTTAAACATTATAAGGATAGCCTCCTGGATTCTTGAGGATACCCATGGAATCAGGTAAGACAATATCTGTACCTCATAAAAGACCGTGACTGTTTACAACACTTTTATGTCTTTTATATGCCATAATTCCACTGCAGTCCTGGGATTTGGAGAGCATCTCTTATGATCCACATCTTACAAATGAGAGAACTGAAGGTCAAAAAGTTTTAGTGACTTGTTTGAAACTCTCGTCACCCGAAGATAAAACCAGTTATAAAACAGAGGCTTTCTGGGGACTTCCCTGGTGGCACAGTGGTTAAGAATCCGCCTGCCAATGCAGGGGACACAGGTTTGAGCCCTGGTCTGTGAAGATCCCACATGCTGCGGAGCAACTAAGCCTGTGCGCCACAACTACTGAGCCTGCACTCTAGAGCCTGCGAGCCACAAGTACTGAGCCCGAATGCCACAACTACTGAAGCCTGCACACCTCAATGAAGAGTAGACCCCGCTCGCCACAACTAGATAAAGCCTGTGTGCAGCAACAAAGACCCAACGCAGCCAAAAATTGATTAATTAATTAATTAATTTTAATAAAACAGAGGCTTTCTAACCCCCAGTCCTTAACCTATATAGCACATGTCTTTGAATTACCAAAGTGTACTTCTCTGGTTAAAGGAAATGCAGCTATAGATGTAGAGATATAAGTGACTTGTTGATGGCAAATAAATGGTAGATGCGCCAGAACTCAAATTCATGTTTCCTGAATTTTCTCTAACCACTAATAGTAAAGTTTTTTGTTTTGATTAGGGGTACACTCTTCACCTAGTGGAGAGGCAGGATGGTGCAGGAGAGAGAGCACTGGACTAGGGAGACAGGGACCTAGGGTCTCTCCATGGTTCTATCACCTCTCAGTTGTGAGACCTTTGACAAGTCACTTAACAGCTGGGCCCAAGTTCATTTAGGGAATTGGGCAGATGATCTTAACATTCTACCCTCTTTCAATAGAAACAGTTCCTTAGATTCTTCCATCTATATGTGTGTATGTATGTATCACCACCCATGTTATAAATTCTACCTCAGAATTCTGGTGCCCCATCTGCAGTCAAACAAACATAAAATAGACATCTTGTGAGAGATTTTGAGAGAATAAAGTGACTTTCAAAAGCTACTTTTATTAAGTTAAAAATAGCAAATTACAAAGAATGAGGCTAGTGTAACTTTCTTAACTCAAAGATTTTTACAAAAGTTAATGACCTTGTACTTTAAGAATAGTGGATTGTAGGCTACTACATAGAATAGTTCAAGAATAGCAGATTGTAGGCTACTAAAATGGATAAAGAAGATGTGGTACATATATACAATGGAATATTACTCAGCCCTAAAAAGGAACGAAACTGGGTCATTTGTAGAGACATGGATGGACCTAGAGACTGTCATAGAGAGTGAAGTTTTTATAGCTCTTTACTCCCAATTCCAATGTTGAGTTTGGGCAGATCCTATCTTCCCAAAGCTGCCAGGATGTGGTTGGGCACATATTCCTTCTTAGGCTCTTCTATGTATACATTCACTCCCTTTGGTGGCAGAAGCAAAGAGCAGATGTATCCAGTTTACTTTCATAGAATTAAAGTCACCAAGTTCATAATTTCTGTGAGATCAGGGAGAATATGTTTTGGCTAAACTACAGCTATTAGAGTGTTTTAATCATAACTCAAAGCTGCCCTTAGCATGAGGAAAACAAGTACATTCTAGAGGTTAAAATGTATTTTAAATCTTTAAAAATACATATACATAGGTGAATTTTTACTGTTTTCTTCTAAACATTCTCTTCATTCTTGTTTTTTACTACCTATTTTTGAAGACATAAAAACTGCAAATAAGCAGTGATAAAATAAATGAAGTGTTTTAGAACAAATAAACACAAGATTATTATAAACAGCCAGATGTTTACTTTGGTAGCCTGGCATCATGGGTCGAGTCATTAGTATGTTACAGTTAAAAGCTCATTTTACTGAGATGCATAGAAAAACAAAACAAACAAAAAATCCAAATGTTTTCTTTTACACAAGTGTGTTCTGCTGTGAAGTTTGGTGTTCCTGATCAGTTGTTGTGGGATTCTACTTCAGCCTTTTGAGATGCAGACTGTGTGACAGGGGCTGAGCTGAGGAGCTTAAGGGACCTAGAGGCGCTGAATTCTGGCTGGCATAGTGAGCTGGGGTGTGTCAAATAGCTCTAAGTAAATCTGTCTAATCTGTGATGAAGGAGGAATGTGGTGTTTATCAAGGAATAGGCCACCTTTAGATCTGAATAAAAGATGCCCTATATCAAGGCCATTACTAATTTTCATACTCTATTTACTTTTATCAGCATGTTGTATTTTACTTTAGCGAATTACATTAAACAATTGCACCAATTCATTTCCCCAGTTACCCTGTTTGGTAGCACACTCTTAAAGGTTAACAATGCCCTACTTAATAATCACATCCAACAGCCTGTTCTCATCCTAAGTGACTCTTGTCTAATTTGACATTACTGATGACCTCTACCCTGTAGCTTCCAGGATGTTACTCTCTCTCTGTTCTGCTCTCTAAGTGCCCTTTCTTTTGTATCTCTGGCGGTTCTTCTCATTCCACATGCTCCATATGAGTTAATATTTCCCAGGATTCTATCTTTAACTTTCTCCTATTTCTACCCTCTCTCATTCACTCCCATGGCTTCAACTACCATTTATAAGAAACACTAACATTTATAACCCCCCAATCCATGACCCCAGTCTTGACCTGAGCTCCAGGCTTTCCTGATCTCGAGACTTTTGTTTCCAAGTAAATCCTAAATAGCTCCACTAAGATAAACTGATGGCCTCTCAAACTCAGCATGTCAAACAGAGCTCATTGTCCCCCCCTCCCCGAGGAAGGCAGCCTTCAGATGGCCCACAATGATACCCATTCCTGGTATGCACATCCTTGAGTGAAGGCAGAGTTTGGGTCTGGATGGTGGGCACAGTTTGTAATTTTTTCTCTTATTCTTTAAATTTGTTCAGAATAATGTCATCTGTTTTATATTATAAATGTTTCAAGTTCAGGAATCATACCTCAATTTGTTCTTAAGGTCACCTTGTCCTTAGATGCATGCCTAAAAAATGTTCATGATAATTTTTTTTTAACATCTTTATTGGAGTATAACTGTTTTACAATAGTGTGTTAGTTTCTCCTTTACAACAAAGTGAATCAGTTATACATATACATGTTCCCATATCTCTTCCCTCTTGCATCTCCCTCCCTC
>NC_041215.1:95140162-95140831 GCF_002837175.3 Physeter macrocephalus | reverse complement strand
TCTTTTGTGTTTCCATACAAATTTTGAAATTTTTTGTTCTAGTTCTGTGAAAAATGCTAGTGGTAGTTTGATAGGGATTGCATTGAATCTGTAGATTGCTTTGGGTAGTAGAGTCATTTTCACAATGTTGATTCTTCCAATCCAAGAACATGGTATATTTCTCCACCTATTTGTATCATCTTTAATTTCTTTCATCAGTGTCTTATAGTTTTCTGCATACAAGTCTTTTGTCTCCTTAGGTAGGTTTATTCCTAGATATTTTATTCTTTTTGTTGCAATGGTAAATGGGAGTGTTTTCTTAATTTCACTCTCAGATTTTTCATCATTAGTGTATAAGAATGCCAGAGATTTCTGTGCATTAATTTTGTATCCTGCTACTTTACCAAATTCATTGATTAGCTCTAGTAGTTTTCTGGTAGCCTCCTTAGGATTCTCTATGTATAGTATCATGTCACATGATAATTTTTGTTGGATTTAGAAAACCCTTGAGTTTTAAGAAAATATTTAACAAAACAACACACGATTTCTCACCTTAAAAAAAGACTCTCGGGGCTTCCCTGGTGGCGCAGTGGTTGCGCGTCCGCCTGCCGATGCAGGGGAACCGGGTTCGCGCCCCGGTCTGGGAGGATCCCACATGCCGCGGAGCGGCTGGGCCCGTGAGCCATGGCC
>NC_041215.1:95137650-95139974 GCF_002837175.3 Physeter macrocephalus | reverse complement strand
AAAAAAAAAAAAAAAAAAAAAAGACTCTCCATTTAAGAAACAAAGTAACAATCTTTACATTTGATCTTAAGCTGTCAGTGCCTATGCTGCTTCTTCCTCAACCTTTTGTAATTGTCTCATTGGAGCCCTCACATTGGTCCACATAAAGGGGCTGGAGGCAACCTATATTTTTTAAATGCACAGTCTGATTTTCTTTCCTCATTGAAGACAGAAATCAAAGCAGAAACAATTGTCACCTGCAAACTAATTCCTTCTCAAAGTATCAGTGAGCTCCTAAACCTCTCAGTGCAGGTTTTCTTTCATAAAATGAGAAAAATAATGCCAAATTTGCTGGTTTGTGGAAAGGATTAATTAGGTCACAATTATAATGATAAAGATAGCCTTGCAAGCTTTAAATAAAGGTGCTATTTCTAGAATTTTTCCACTCGTTTCAGGAAAGGATAATAAACTAGATTTCACAATTGTAAAATTAGCTTTTTCCCTTTGTAATAAATAATTTGTGGGTGAAATTTGGAGGCACAGATGAAGTGAAACATGGTTTGAAATCTGGCTAATTTTTTCCTTCACTCAGTCCCTCCTTCCTCTCTTCCCTCTAAACGACACACACAAAACACACCTAAACCTTTATTTGGGGGTCCTTTTAGGTTTATTTGTGGATTATCAGTTTATCAATAACTAACTTTGCTCTTGGTGGAGTCTCTCTAGGAAAATGACTTCAAATTCTCAAAAATCAACTCCAGCTTAGACCATCATTTTTATTGGTTTGATATTTCTTGCTGCCTGCAGGACAGTGCTCTCACATATACCAACAACTTCCAAATTGAACCTGTCTGAAACAAAATATTATTGAACACCAAAACTCACTCTCCTTCCTAAATTCCTCTGTAAAGTGGTGCTACTATTCCCTCCTTTTCCCAGGGCCACAAACGTGGATAATTTTTTATCCAGTTGACCAATATGTTCCCTTCACATGAGCCAGACATTTATTTTAGTCTATTATCAAGTCCTGCCAATTCATCAACAACAACAATCGCTGTCTTCCTCTGCTAGACAGTGAGTATCTCTCAAGGGGGGGACCATGTCTTATGATCTTTACATCAGCAGTTCCTAACACTGTACCTGGATATTTTTAAGCAGGTGGCTTAACAAATGTTTGCTGAATTAATGAATTATTGAGTGATTGGACAGCCTTAACTATTATTCCCCTTGCTCCTTATTCTCACTGCTCGAGTTTAGTTTGACCACCTTAAGGTTGAACACTGCAACAGCATGCTTGTCAGTCTTTCCACATGTCAGAGCCAGAATCAAGCTTTTTGGAGTCCTTGGAATACCTTATATTAAGGATCTGATTTATATTACTTTTTCCTGTTTCAAACATTTTTGGACTGTTTCACTCCCCTCCTCAAAAACTCCTAATTGCTTCCCAAATTAATTGAGAACTTTGCATGAGTTTCAAAAGACTCCATTTAGTGGGCAGTTTTTTTTCTAAATGTTTCACCTCTAAATTTTTATTTAAATTCTCTACTCCAGTCCATTACATTTCCCAGTGGTACCTGAATGTGACTTTTCTGCTCCCCAACCTGGGCCTTTCATATGTGCTAGCCCTAAAGCAGTGTAATGCCCCTTAACTTCTCTGCTGCCTTCAGAATGGCTTGACACTTACTCCCTTTAGGAAGCATTTGCTGGAATCTAGACACCACAAACAACTAACCAGTGGATCTATACTCATGTGCATATAGCCCAATAGTTCCTTTTTTAAAAAAAATAACATAAACAATATTTTACTGACATTACTGTTACATCTGAGAATTTACCAGTATTTTAAGATAACTATTCTTTTAAATTTTATTTTATTTGTTTATTTTTATAGCCCAATAGTTCCTTTTTTAAAAAAAATAACATAAACAATATTTTACTGACATTACTGTTACATCTGAGAATTTACCAGTATTTTAAGATAACTATTCTTTTAAATTTTATTTGTTTATTTTTATACAGCAGGTTCTTATTAGTTATCTATTTCATATATATTAGTGTATATATGTCAATCCCAATCTCCCAATTCATCCCACCACCACCCTGCCCCCAACTTTCCATCCTTGGTGTCCATACATTTGTTCTCTACATGTATCTCTTATTTCTGCCTTGCAAACCGGTTCTTCTGTACCATTTTTCTAGATTCCACATATATGAGTTAATATACGATATTTGTTTTTCTCTTTCTGACTTCACTCTCTATGACACTCTCTAGGTCCATCCATGTCTCTACAAATGACCCAATTTTGTTCCTTTTTATGGCTGAGTAATATTCCATTGTATATATG
>NC_041215.1:95128968-95132569 GCF_002837175.3 Physeter macrocephalus | reverse complement strand
ATCTTGTCTTTCTGGTGGGCAGGTCCACGTCTGGTGGTGTGTTTGGGGATGTTGGTAGCCTTATTATGATTTTAGGCAGCCTCTATGCTAATGGATGGGGCTGTAGTCCTGTCTTGCTAGTTGTTGGGCATAGAGTGTCCAGCCCTGTAGCTTGGTGGTCGTTGAGTGAAGCTGGCTGTTGGTGTTGAGATGGAGATCTCTGGGAGATTTTTGCCGTTTGATATTACGTGGAACTGGGAGGTCTCTTGTGGACCAGTGTCCTGAATTTGGTTCTCCCACCTCAGAGACACAGCCCTGATGCCTGGCTGGAGCACCAAGAGCCTTTAGTCCACACGGCTCAGAATAAAAGGGAGAAAAAATAGAAAGGAAAGAAAGGAAGGAAGGAAGGGAGGGAGGAAGAAAGGAAGGAAGGAAGAAAGAAGATAAAATAAAGTAGGATAAAATAAAGTTATTAAAATAAAAATAATTATTAAGAAGAAAAATTTTATTAAAAAAAAAACGGTTCAGTCAGAACCCTAGGACAAATGGTGAAAGCAAAGCTGTACAGACAAAATCTCACACAGCAGCACACACATACCGTGTGTTCTCCCGGGGAAGCTGTCCCTGGATCCCGGGACCCTGGCAGTGGCGGGCTGCACAGGTTCCTGGGAGGGGAGGTGTGGAGAGTGACCTGTGCTCGCATACAGGCCTCTTGGTGGTGGCAGCAGCAGCCCTAGCGTCCCACACCCGTCTCTGGTGTCCGCGCCGACAGCCGCAGCTCTGGCCCGTTTCTGGAGCTCCTTTACACGGCGCGCTTAATCCCCTCTCCTCTCGCACCAGGAAACACAGAGGCAAGAAAAAGTCTCGTGTCTCTTGGGCAGCTCCGCGCCCGTCTCTGGAGCTCCTTTAAGTGGCGCGCTTAAACCCCTCTCCTCGCGCACCAGGAAGCAAAGAGGGAAGAAAAGGACTCTAGCCTCTTCGGCAGCTCCAGACTTCTCCCGGACTCCCTCCCGGCTAGCCGTGGTGCACTAAGCCCTTCAGGCTGTGTTCACGCCGCCAACCCCGGACCTCTCCCTGGGATCCTACCGAAGCCCGAGCCTCAGCTCCCAGCCCCCGCCCTTCCCGGCAGGTGAGCAGGCAAGCCTCTCGGACTGGTGAGTGCTGGTCAGCACCGATCCTCTGTGCGGAATCTCTCCTCTTTGCCCTCCGCACCCTGTTACTGTGCTCTCTTCTGTGGCTCTGAGGCTTCCCCCTCTGTCACCCGCAGTCTCCGCCCGTGAAGGGGCTTCTAGTGTGTGGGAACCTTTCCTCCTTCACAGCTCCTTCCCACTGGTGCAGGTCCCGTCCCTATTCTTTTGTCTCTGTTTATTCTTTGTTCTTTTTCCCTACCCAGGTACGTGGGGTGTTTCTTGCCTTTTGGGAGGTCCGAGGTCTTCTGCCAGCGTTCAGTGGGTGTTCTATAGGAGCAGTTCCACGTGTAGATGTATTTCTGATGTATCTGTGGGGAGGAAGGCGATCTCCGCGTCTTACTCTTCCGCCATCTTCCGCTTGTGTTTTTTTGAATTATGGTTTTCTCTGGGTATATGCCCAGTAGTGGGATTGCTGGGTCATATGGTAATTCTATTTTTAGTTTTTTAAGGAACCTCCATACTGTTTTCCATAGTGTCTGTATCAATTTACATTCCCACCAACAGTGCAAGATGGTTCCCTTTTCTCCACACCCTCTCCAGCATTTGTTGTTTGTAGATTTTCTGATGATGCCCATTCTAACTGGTGTGAGGTGATACCTCATTGTAGTATTGATTTCCATTTCTCTAATAATTAGTGATGTTGAGCAGCTTTTCGTGTGCCTCTTGGCCATTTGTATGTCTTATTTGGAGAGATGTCTATTTACGTCTTCTGCCCATTTTTGGATTGGGTTGTTTGTTTTTTTTAAATTGAGCTGCATGAGCTGTTTATATATTTTGGAGATTAATCCTCTGTTTGTTGATTCATTTGCAAAAATTTTCTCCCATTTTGAAGGTTGTCTTTTCATCTTGTTTATAGTTTCCTTTGCTGTGCAAAAGCTTTTAAGTTTCATTAGGTCCCATTCTTTTATTTTTGTTTTTATTTCCATTACTCTAGGAGATGGGTCAAAAAAGATCTTACTGTGATTTATGTCAAAGAGTGTTCTGCCTATGTTTCCCTCTAAGAGTTTTATAGTGTCTGGCCTTACATTTAGGTCTTTAATTCATTTTGAGTTTATTTTTCTGTATGGTGTTAGGGAGTGTTCTAATTTCATTCTTTTACATGTAGCTGTCCAGTTTTCCCAGCACCACTTTTCTTTTTTAAATAAATTTATTTGTTCATTCATTTATTTAATTTTTGTCTGCCTTGTGTCTTTGCCACTGCACACAGGCCCTCTCTAGTTGCTGAGAGTGGGGGCCAATCTTCACTGCGGTGCGCGGGCTTCTCATTGCGGTGTCCTCTCCTGTTGCAGAGCATGGGCTTTAGGTGTGCAGGCTTCAGAAGCTGTGGCACATGGGCTTCAGTAGTTGTGGCTCGCAGGCTCTAGAGCACAGGCTCAGTAGTTGTGGCACATGGGCTCAGTTGCTCCATGGCATGTGGGATCTTCTCAGACCAGGGCTCGAACCCATGCCCCCTGCATTGGCAGACTCCCAACCACTGTGCCACCAGCACCACTTATTGAAGAGACTGTCTTTTCTCCATTGTATATCCTTACCTCCTTTGTCATAGATTAGTTGACCATAGGTGCATGGGTTTATCTCTGGGCTTTCTATCCTGTTCCATTGATCTATATTTCTGTTTTTGTGCTAGTACTATATTGTCTTGATTACTGTAGATTTGTAGAATAGTCTGAAGTCAGGGCGTCTGATTCCTCCAGCTCCATTTTTTCCCCTCAAGATTGCTTTGGCTATTCGGGGTCTTTTGTGTCTCCATACAAATTTTAAGGTTTTTTGTTCTAGTTCTGCAGAAAATGCCATTGGTAATTTGACAGGGATTGCATTGAATCTGAAAGCTTTTTCTGCATGTATTGAGATGATCATGTGGTTTTTCTTCTTCAGTTTGTTAATATGGTGTATCACATTGATTGATTTGCATATATTAAAGAATCCTTGCATCCCTGGGATAAATCCCACTTGATCATGGTGTATGATCCTTTTCATGTGTTGTTGGATTCTGTTTGCTAGTATTTTGTTGAGGATTTTTGCATCTACATTCATCAGTGATATTGGTCTGTAATTTTCTTTTTCTGTAGTATCTCTGTCTGGTTTTGGTATCAGGGTGATGGTGTCCTCATAAAATGAGTTTAGGAGTATTCCTTCCTCTGCAATTTTTTGGAAGGTTTGAGAAGGATAGGTGTTAGCTCTTGTCTAAATGTTTGATAGAATTCACCTGTGAAGCCATCTGGTCCTGAACTTTTGTTTGTTGGAAGACTTTTAATCACAGTTTCAATTTCATTACCTGTGATCGGTCTGTTCATATTTTCTATTTCTTCTTGGTTCAGTCTTGGAAGGTTATATCTTTCCAACAATTTGTCCATTTCTTTCAGGTTGTCCATTTTGTTGGCATAGAGTTGCTTGTAGTAGTCTCTTAGGATGCTTTGTATTTCTGCGGTGTC
>NC_041215.1:95127694-95128591 GCF_002837175.3 Physeter macrocephalus | reverse complement strand
CTCTTTTTCTTGATGAGTCTGGCTAAAGGTTTATCAATTTTGTTTATCTTCTCAAAGAACCAGCTTTTAGTTTTATTCATCTTTGCTATTGTTTTGTTTCTATTTCATTTATTTCTGCTCTGATCTTTATGATTTCTTTCCTCCTACTAACTTTGGATTTTGTTTGTTCTTCTTTCTCTAGTTCCTTTAGGTGTAAAGTTAGATTGTTTATTTGGGATTTTTCTAGCTTCTTTTGGTAGGATTGTATTGCTATAAACTTCCCTCTTAGAACTACTTTTGTTGCATCCCATAGGTTTTGGATCGTCGAGTTTTCGTTGTCATTTGTCTCTAGGTATTTTTTGATATACCCTTTGATTTCTTCAGTGATCTCTTGGTTATTTAATAAGGTATTGTTTAACCTCCATGTGTTTATGTTTTCTTTGGTTTTTTCCCTGTAATTGATTTCTAATCTCATAGCGTTGTGGTCGGAAAAGATGCTTGATATGATTTCAGTTTTCTTAAATTTACTGAGGCTTGATTTGTGACCCAAGAGGTGATCTATCCTGGAGAGTGTTCCGTGCGCACTTGAGAAGAAAGCGTAATCTGCTGTTTTTGGATGGAATGTCCTATAAATATCAGTTAAATCTATCTGGTCTATTGTGTCATGTAAATCTTGTGTTTCCTCAGTAATTTTCTGTTTGGATGATCTGTCCATTGGTGTAACTGAGGTGTTAAAGTCCCCCACTATTATTTTGTTACTGTCCATTTCCTCTTTTATAGCTGTTAGCAGTTGCCTTATGTATTGAGGTGCTCCTCTGTTGGGTGCATATATATTTATAATTGTTATATCTTCTTCTTGGATTGATCCCTTGATCATTAGGTAGTGTCCTTCCTTGTCTCTTGTAACATTCTTCATTT
>NC_041215.1:95113516-95127488 GCF_002837175.3 Physeter macrocephalus | reverse complement strand
GTGGTGCTGAATTCTCTTAGCTTTTGCTTGTCTTTAAAGCTTTTGATTTCTCCATCGAATCTGAATGAGATCCTTGCCACGCAGAGTAATCTTGGTTGTAGGTTCTTCCCTTTCATCCCTTTAAACATATCGTGCCACTCCCTTCTGGCTTGTAGAGTTTGTGCTGAGAAATCACCTGTTAACTGTATGGGAGTTCCCTTGTATGTTATTTGTCGCTTTTCCCTTGTCGCTTTTAATAATTTTTCTTTGTCTTTAATTTTTGTCAATTTGATTACTATGTTTCTTAGCGTTTTTCTCCTTGGGTTTATCCTACTTGGGACTCTCTCCGCTTCCTGGACTTGGGTGGCTATTTCCTTTCCCATGTTAGGGAAGTTTTCGACTATAATCTCTTCAAATATTTTCTCTGGTCCTTTCTCTCTCTCTTCTCCTTCTGGGACCCCTATAATGTGATTGTTCATCTGTTTGTTCTTTAATTCTTCTAGGTGTTTGTTCTTTAATTCTTCTAGGTCTGTGTTAAACATTTCTTGCATCTTCTTGATCTTTGCCCCCATTCTTTTTCCGAGGTCCTGGATCATCTTCACTATCGTCATCCCGAATTCTTTTTCTGGAAGGTTGCCTATCTCCACTTCACTTAATTGTTTTTCTGGGGTTTTACCTTGTTCCTTCATCTGGTACATAGTCTTCTGCCTTTTCATTTTGTCTATCTTTTTGTGAATGTGGTTTTCATTCCACAGGCTGCAAAACTGTAGTTCTTCTTGCTTCTGCTGTCTGCCCTCTGGTGCATGAGGCTATGCAAGTTTCCTGATGGGAGGGACTGGTGGTGGGTGGAGCTGGGTGTTGCTCTGGTGAGCAGAGCTCAGTAAATCTTTAATCTGCTTGTCTGCTGATGAGTGGGGCTGGGTTCCCTCTCTGTTTGGCTTGAGGTGACCCAGCACTGGAGCCTACCTGGCTCTTTGGTGGGGCTAATGGCAGACTCTGGGAGGGCTCACGCCAAGGAGTACTTCCCAGAACTTCTGCTGCCAGTGTCCTTGTCCCTGCAGTGAGCCACAGCCACTCCCCACCTCTGCAGGAAACCCTCCAACACTAGCAGGTAGGTCTGATTCAGTCTCCTATGGAGTCAGTGCTCCTTCCCCTGGGTGCTGATGTGCACATTACTTTGGGTGTGCCCTCCAAGAGTGGAGTCTCTGTTTCCCCCAGTCCTGTCGAAGTCCTGCAATCAAATCCCCTAGACTTCAAAGCCTGATTCTCTAGGAATTCCTCCTCCCGTTGCTGGACCCCCAGGTTGGGAAGCCTGACATTGGCTCAGAACCTTCATTTCAGTGGGTGGACTTCTGTGGTATAAGAGTTCTCCAGTTTGTGAGTCACCCAACCAGCAGTTATGGGATTCGATGTTATTGTGATTGCGCCCCTCCTACCTTCTCATTGTGGCTTCTCCTATGTCTTTGTATGTGGGGTATCTTTTTTGGTGAGTTCCAGTGTCTTCCTATCAATGACTGTTCAGCAGTTAGTTGTGATTCCAGTGCTCTCACAAGACAGAGTGAGGGGACGTCCTTCTACTCTGCCCAAGATAATGTTTTCTAGTTTTTTAAAAAAATTTTTTATTGATGTATAGTTGATTTACAATGTTGAGTGAATTTCTGCTGTACAACAAAGTGATTCAGTTATACATTTATATATTTTTCATATTCGTTTCCATTATGGTTTATCACAGGATACTGAATATAATTCCCTGTGCTATACAGTAGGACCTTGTTGTTTATCCATCCTAGACATACTAGATTGCATCTGCTAATCCCAAACTCCCAATCCTTCCCTCCCTCACCTCACCTCCCCCTTGGCAACCACACATCTGTTCTCTATATCTGTGAGTCTCTTTCTGTTTTGTAGATATGTTCATTTGTGTCATATTTAATTTATTTGTTTTAAATTTATTTATTTATTTATTTTTATTTTTGGCTGCGTTAGGTCTTCGTTGCTGTGCACAGGCTTCTTTAGTTGTGGTGAGCGGGGGCTACTCTTCATTGCGGTGTGCAGGATTCTCATTGCGGTGGCTTCTGTTGTTGCGGAGCATGGGCTCTAGGTGCATAGGCTTCAGCAGTTGTGACTCGTGGGCTCTAGAGCACAGGCTCAGTAGTTGTGGCGCACGGGCTTAGTTGCTCCATGGCATGTGGGATCTTCCCAGACCAGGGCTTGAACCCGTGTCCCCTGCCTTGGCAGGCGGATTCTTAACCACTGTGCCACCAGGGAAGCCCATTTGTGTCATATCTTAGATTCCACATATAAGTGATACCATATGGTATTTGTCTTTCTGACTTACTTCACTTAGTATGATAATCTCTAGGTCCATCCATGTTGCTGCAAATGGCATGAGTTCATTCTTTTTTTATGGCTGAGTAATATTTCATTGTATATAAACACCACATCTTCTTTTCCATTGCTCTGTCAGGGGACATTTAGGTTCTTTCCATGTCTTGGCCCAGTCGTTTCTATATGTGTGTATAGTTAAGCTGTATCTGCATTTCAAAGTGTTTATTGTGTTAAACATTGATACAGTACAGGCCACTCATTTGAGAGGAAATTTGACAGGTTAGGGTACACATGGACTGGCACCCAACAAGTGGACTGGCCCAAGTTACTACTTACTAGGGGTGTGATAACTAATTACCTAATCTGGAGACCTCCGTTTCCTCATCTGTAAAATGAGGGTAATAATTACCTCCTGGAGTTGCAGAGAGGATTAAATGTACAGCAGTTAGCCCAGTGCTAGAAAATGGTAAATTTGATATATGGCACTACTACACCTGTAACTAGAAGTATAAGCCTCAGTTTTAGATCATGTGCTTTGCAAAGCAGAACTAGTTGTCTTTTTAATAAAGGAGCATACAAGTGACTTATTTTTCCTATAAACTATTATATACATAATAGTTAAAATCTTGGGAAATAGGTCTCTCTCCTCACTTTTAAATATTACAATATATTTTGTTTTCTTCTCTTTGAATAAGTTAGGTAACCTAAAATTTATTTCACCGTCCATGTTAATCTTTTTAACAAGTGGATATTGCTTTTTAATATTCTAAGAATTGGAGTTAAGTACCTGGTTATATCTGTGATATGTCTGTATTATTTTACACAAGCTGTCTTCCCGTAAGTAAAACTCAGAAAGATGTGCTCCAATTTGAGAATTAGCTGATGCATGCAGAAGAAATTCACTCAATCAATGTATGGGCATGTTCTGATGATAGAATAACTGGCTGATTTCAGAAAGGAAAAAGATGACCTAGTCCATTTTAACTGTTGATGGAAAACATCCTTACATTATGTTGTCAGAGACCTGAGGGTAGAAAGTGTGTACTCCTTTTTGGAATTATAACTAAAATGATGTGACTCTGGAGGACCCACAGTATGAGAACATGCTACCAAAAAGATCACTTTGTCTTCTGGGAAGGATACTAAATAGCAGGGCATGGGGCTAAACCACAGATGTTTGGCTTAAGAGTTCACAGTTGAGGATGGTAGGTAGTCTCAGAAAATTATAAAATGCCTCTGCTGAGCCAGTTACCGCTAAGATTCCACCTACGTGTGCACTACTTAAATACCTTCCTGCATACTTGAGCCTTAGTGACCTGTCAGCAGAGGGTGTCTGTGACAGTTACATGAGAATGGCCTTATTTGCTTAGGATTGTGTGTGGGTGTTGAACACGGCACTTTTAGCATAAATTTATGAGGTGCAAGCTTTTAATGCAAAGATGACTCATAAGGTTTCAGAATGTGTAAATATGAGGCACAATCTAACTTATACCGTCACTGGTACTCACCCACAGCAAAACTAGCCTGGGTTGATTACTGAATTGTTTGGACCACCAGGAAATTCACAATATTTGTCACTCTTAATAGGCTGATGACAAAAATTCTTGGGTTGATTGTAACACTTGTTTGGCGCTACCATCTTAAACCAGTGTTACATGTACTTAATCTGCATTTTGCAATATTATGTTTGATGGCAGCATTCAATTAACTCTATTTCTGAGACTGTGAAGAAGTTAATTCTTTTGAGAAGTTACACTGGAAAACTTAAAGACAGCAATTGTATAATACAGTAAAAAAAATTAGAGGCAACAGATAAAGGATCATAACTAAACATTTGATATGGATGTTGAAATAAAACTAAGATCAGCATTTTTTGTGATTCGTTTCTGATGAATCACAAAACTCGCATTTCTCTTGCAAGTTTTATGCAATTGCTATAAAAATGTAATAAAAATTTCCTTTAAATGAAGATGAACTGGTAAAGAATAGACCTTTAACCTTATTGGGAGCAATACTTGGAAGTACATTATTTAGCTGTCAGAATAATAAAACCTTGGAAACTGTGACCAGATACAACCAGGAGACCCAGAATTCAATAGGATATTGTTTTAATACTTCAAAATGTTGTGGCCCTTAGAAGACAGGAAGAATATGAAAGAATAAAAATATAAAGGATTTTAACCAATTTTGTAAATGGAATCAACCATTATTCAT
This sequence comes from Physeter macrocephalus, assembly GCF_002837175.3. Classification (NCBI taxonomy): domain Eukaryota; kingdom Metazoa; phylum Chordata; class Mammalia; order Artiodactyla; family Physeteridae; genus Physeter; species Physeter macrocephalus. Next base: position 95,122,967 of record NC_041215.1, on the reverse strand, counting down.
AGCTCCCTTAAAATTGCTATTGATACTAGGTATAAAATAGATAACTAATGAGAACCTACTGTATAGCACAGGGAACTCTACTCAATGCTCTGTGGTGATCTAAATGGGAAGGAAATCCAAAAAAGAGGGGCTCGATGTATACATACAGCTGATTCACTTTGCTGTGCAGTAGAAACTAACACAACATTGTAAAGCAACTATAATAAAAATTTAAAAATAAACTTATGGATAGAAAAAGATTTATTTATAAGTTGAACTTAAAAAGTTAAACAGTTTTTGGATTCTAACTTTATCAGTTGATTGTGAACTTACAAAATAAATTTCTGATTAGCTCTGCATAAAAAATTTAAAACACCATAGAGGTGTTTTTTTCCTTTTTTAAAAAATTTCGTAGGTCAGTAGAAACAAAGGCCAGAGAAGAGGTTTTAAAGCTTTAACTACTGCATACTCAGAAAGTAAGAAAAACACTGGCATTTAGCTTTTGATCACTTCTATGTAAAATAAGAATCAGAGTCACTAAAGAAACAGTCAACAGGAAGGATTTTTGAGATTAAACATATTTACAATAAAAACAAATTTCTGGACATTAGATCATTCTTTTATTAACTTTGGAGGCCCACTTGAGAATCTCATTTATGAGAACACCCACAGATAATAACAAATAAATAAGCCTGTATTCCCTGAAACACCACCCATGCACACAGCTGGACCATAAGTTGGTTTTTAGTTAAATAGCAGCTACCATATTTGGTCTTATGCTTCAAGCTGTTACAAACACAACACGTTTGCTCAATTCTAACTTCAGCTTTTTACTAACTGAATTCATTTCCTATAAGAGATAGGCCTCCTAGTTTCATTAGGTTAATGTCTTGTTGATTTTCTTTTGAAGACTCAGTGCAGTATTAAGTGAAGTCACCAGCAAAATGGGTACTGTGTCAGTAATACTTAAAACATTTGAGTAGCCAAGTGAGCAGACGATATGTTAGGAAATTCCTTGCATGCTTATTTCGGTTTCAAGTCTTTCAATACCATCAACTATAATTGTAAAGGTACACTAGGTGCTCATAATCACCATATCTTAAAGCTTTTACCCAAGTGGTTTTACTAATTAAGGACAGGAAAAAGCACTTCTTTCCCCCTGCCTTCTGATAGGTTCAACGGGACTGTCAAAAGAATGATTATTCATGGCAAGCATTATTTTCAAGCATTCAGCTTAATAATTTTTTAAAAAGTGACCTCAAGGTGAAATGTACTACCATTATGACTTTATAAGCACACCCCGCCTCTTTCTGTTAACTATTCCCGTCCTGGCTGATCTCGAGTCTCACTCACTAAATGTGCTTTCTTTCACCTGTAAAGTATCTACTACCATAATGCCCACTGAACACAGAATGCAGTTAAATGTCAGTTCCTTATTCATCCCTCTGTAACACACTGAAATTTGGATTTTATCTGAGTGGTAATAGTTCCCATTCAACTAGGTATTGGGTTCCCAAAGGGCAAAGACCATGTCTTATATTTCTTCTGTGGCCTCCACCCTCACCTGAGTGCGTGGCTCAGCACTGAAGCTCTTTATTAATCTACCAAACTCATCAATTACAATTTTGTTGCAAAGCTTCTGCTAATTCTCTACCACAGGTTAGTTGAATTTCATATAATTAGCCTTAATACTGAGACCAAATCACATTAACACTGCAAACATTAGCATACCATGAATGTTAAATCCTAATGTTCCCCCTTTTATTTATTAATTTAGTTGGTTAGACATGGTGGGTAGTTTTCAAAATGTCTTTGTAACATTCTCTTAAGTGAGAACAAAATAAACCAAACTCTCTCTGACAGACCAGAGTAACTGTCTGCCAAATAACTTTATAAAAATGAAGGTAGCTGACAATAATATTTAGTCTTAAGGTATAAGTCCCTGGCCCCTAACACTCAAGCCCAGACCAAATGAGACAGGGGAGACAGGTAGGCTAATACTACTGTGAGGAGTGCTATGCAGAAAGCTCTATAAACAGAGATACGTGGGGCACACAAAGTCTTTATTGCCACAGGAAGCAACTGCACTCATCCCACCTCACCAACAGCTTTAATAGTCACAGAAACGCAGACTTCACGTAATAAAGTACAAAACAGACTTGGGGAGAAATGGTCCCTTGGACTATATTGGTTGTAATACTGAGGTAACCAATTGACCTTGTTCAGTGAAAATACCTCTAACACATCATTTTTCTAATGAAAAAAATCAACTAGTTATAACATCCAATTCATATATACAATTCAAATAAAAATATATATTATTTGCTTCAATGTATAGCAAGTTTAATACATTAGTGTTTACAAAATAAAAACTGTATTCTACTGAAATTTTTCTTGTGCTTCCCCCTTATCACTAAGCATGAAAGACCAGAAAAGTATCATACTTAAGGAAACTTATTTATGGATTTAAAGATGCAGTTTGTGCGGTCATGAAAGACAGATAAATATTAGTTGGAAGATTACCACATCTTTAAAAATTTTTGCTTATTAAAATCTACAAACTTGAACCATAAGACACAATTTAAAAAAAACCCACAGAATTTCTCAAAATAGATTAGAATACAGGAAACGTTTCATGAAACTACTGAGATACTAACCAGTTCTATGGCTAATATTAAAAACTGAACAATCTATGTAAATCGTATTCATACTATTTCTACGCACAGTGAACAATACAATCACAATAATCAACCTCAAGCTAGCAACAAAGTTGCAAGGTCCATAAAAAGCTTCTTCAGTGGGCAAAACACTATGGTACAATTAAAACATTTAGGAAGGGAAAAAAGCCTTTTAATAGTATAAAAGTTGTTTACTGGTGTTTCTACTGTAAAGCTATTCTACAAATCAAAATGAAAAAGGAATTATATATGTGACAGTGATCAGAGACTACAGTGCAGACATTTCATCTAACATTTGGCTGATGAATTTTAGTATAATAGATTATAACTTAATATTTTTTACATAGTTATGACCTAGACCAGAACCAAAAACAACACAAAAAACACATATTCCAAGTCAATACACTCTTCTCAGCAATATCTGGGTTTACATGAATCTGGAGGAAGTAGGTAAAGCTGTCAAACATCTTCTCTTAAACCAACAGAAAAAATGTAAATTGGTAGAAGTAGTATTTGTTTTTCACTATGGATTCCAATGTGAAGTTCTAGTAAGTATGCAAGTATGTTATTAACATTTAAGCACACCCTCATATATAGGCATACAACCCATTAATTAAATAGGGAGAATTAAAACAGATTTTCAAGTTAAATTGAGTTTTAAGAATAAACTGCATTCATAAATCTGAAAAGTATACGAAAATGAAATTGTAAAATAAATAATATGTGTCAACTAAACCTCCATAGAAATATGCCTGCAAATGTGGATGCACTGATTGTCTAAACTTGTGATGGTCTGCATGGGAAGACATTCCCCAGGGAGAGCCATCTAGCTTCTCTGACTCTGGTGCGTAGAGAAGAATTTCTAGCTATAAAACAGTACTTACTCTACTATATATTATAGCCTTTGTTAACAGTCACCATCCTTATCACATTTCGGGTTAACTTACTATGTCTTAATCTATATAACATCCTGAAATAATAATTTTAAGTCAAGGCTTTTACACATCTGCCCACTTGTTTATAGTTCTCTGTCCAACTAATAGCTTCCTATTTTTGTTATACCTTAAGTAGCTATCATAAAATGCAACCTGGGTCAACTAGGTAAGAGAGGTTTTTCTACTCTATAGCTCATTTTTTGGACCTTACTCCAGTATTTATTAACTATGTGCCTAATTAAGCCAGTAAGAATGACATTTGACTACTAAGAAATGACACATTTCCTATTAAACAAAATCAGTTTTATCAGATATTAAATCTACAACATTTTCCTGACTTAAATTGAGTATTTGCTTTCCATTTTTCCAAAGTCACTGCAACTTTGCCAATAACTACATCACTTAAACTTTCTTTTTTATGACTGCAAAGATTCTAAACTCTGACATACAATAATATTTACGCAAAACACACTTAAAGTAGACAATGTAATTTCAAGTAAGATAAACTGTATCCACACCTATTGGCCCAAACAGGTCTCAACATCTAGATTGTACTTCTATAAATTATACAAATACATTGTACATTCTTAAATAATTAATGCTTACAATATTAATTTGTAAGCCTTTCCACATAAAATGACTTACAGAGGAATGTGGATCAGTATTTCTGTTACAGATTGTAACATTCTCTTAATTTTCTTTTGTGGCTGTAGTTTTGTCTTCCTGGTTTCCACAGATTACTGTATCAGTCCTTAAGCTTTGGCTATGAAATCTGTTTGTGCTGAATGAGGCAACATTGGTTATTAAGGCTTATTTCTATGATGGAGCATTATCCTTAAATCTGATGCCATCTCCAGAGAACAGTGGGAGAATCATAGCTATCTTGAATCTTCAGGCTCTGTTTTGATGACTTTCTTTTCTAACATAAAAGCTGAGTGAGGGTAGTCTTTTAAAATCCCCAGGCTCTCTGTATAAAAAGAGAAACACAAAATGTATTGATACTTTAAATCAATGGTCACAAAAAAACAAACTCAAACAAACTTATAAACAAACCCCCAAACTCCAAAGCAAGCAGTATCAACTATTCATGACTCTGCAATTCCATATAATATTTTTATGTTTACAGAGTTAGGTTAAGAGTTTGGATTCTGGATTTATATTCCATTTCTGCCAATTACTAGCTGTATACATCTCTGGGCAAGTTACACACTTCTCTAAGCCTTAGTCTCTTCATCTATAAAATGGGGATAGTATCTATACAGGGTGATATGAGACTTAAATCATAAAATGTATGTAAAGCACACAGCATATAGAACCTACTGATTTTTATTTAATGCTTGGTCCAAAGTGATACATAAAATATATAAAATAAAACTGGTCACTCGTATACAACAAAGTTACTGTCTAAAATATTTACTATCAATGAAGACATGAGGCAGAAAAACAACTTCCATGTTTAAACATGGAACTATTTTTAAAAGTTTCTCTAGCCATGAAACCTTAATGTGGGAGAAATAGGGATAAAAGAATGAAGATTCTATTTTCATAAGGACTCATTCCTTGGAGTTACATGAATAATTATTTCAACCTCAAACAAATACTACAGAATGACAATAAAATGTAATATTTACATGAACTACTAATACTGGGGGATACACACACATACACACACACTTTAAAAAGGATTCTAGAAAAGTAACCAACATTAATAGCTTATCTGAAATTAGGCAGTTCACTTTATGAATTTCCCTCTCTATACAGAAATTCAGCATAAGAAGAGGAATAAAAATAGTAGCTACCATTTACTGAGTTCCTATCAGCCAGACAATTCATATAGGCTATCTTGTTTAATCCTCATAACTATTCTATGAGGCAGAAATTATTTCTATTTTACAGATGAAACAACTGACTTCAATTAACTCCTAAAGTTACTTTAACTCAAAGACTGGATGATACCAGATTCTTTCAAATGGTGTTGGTGTCTGATACTTTTAAGTCTGTATAACTCACTTTACTTGGATAAAAACATGAAAACACCAAACTATAATAAGGAACAGCTTGTCCTTTTACAGAGTTCAGTTTACTCCTGAAATACAAATATCATCCCCCAAATGCAGCTGCATGAAAAGTTTAGATTTTGGTACACAAGGTTTTCTTAGCAGGACAGCAAACATATAGTCCATCAATTTCATATTATGAAACGCTGGAAAAGGGAATTACATACCTGAAACCAGCCATTTATTATCTGGTTCAGAATTGTGTATAAAGTCACCATTCATGTAACAGCTAATCAAAATAATCTCAATCTTCAAGAGCTTTTCCCTGTCAGTCCTTTGGAATATCATGTTCTCAAAAAGACTGGCTATTAATATGGCAATCTATTACTTCCAAGGGGAGAAAACGGACTAGTAACATTATTAGTAATGACCCTTTTTTAAGGAGGGGGACAGTGGAAGTTAGGAGATTAGAATGGAAAGATGTTTTATTCAAATATTACTCCCTCTAATCACATCCCACATTCTCACCTGATGAGTGGGACTTCGCCTCACTGGAGTAATGTCTACTTAGCTCCCCATCCACCACAAAATGATGGAGTTGTCTATTCTGTAAGTTAGGCATTCGGAGGTTCAAAGGTCTTTCGCCTAATGAAAAGAAAAAAAAGCAATATGAGTAATTAAAGACGCGTCATGGTTTTTCTTAAAACTAAGTTTTCACAGATCGCCTGAACACTCCTTAGGAAATAAGTAAGGAAAGTCAACAGGCACTGAAGAATTTGAATAGCTGGAGAAATATCTAAAATAATAGTTTAGGAGGAAAATGGCAACTCATGCTAGTCTCAAGATTTACCATTCTGCCAGGACATTTTGAAGAGCTAATCACAAACTAAACAAAAGACTGAGATTTCCAGTATGCACTCCAACTCTGGCAGATAATGCATCACCTCGGTAGGGCATTTTCTTACTAGTGCAACCATTTTACCAAGGCAGGTCATTAACCACATAACAACAAATACTACAGAGACAGAGATGGCTTCAAGCCAATTGCCCATTACTAGAACAACAACAACAACAACAAAACCTATGGCAAATCCATGAAAAAATATAATTAGAACAGATATGGTAAAAAAGGTTTCATATGCCAAATCATACTCTATCATAAACCAAAATCCATCATACTTAGCAAATTGTTGCCCTACACTGGATTATCCTGGGGTCACAAATTAGAGTCATCAAATCTTTCATTAATGCCTTTGCATCTTAACTCCAGTCTTTTTTAAAAAAATTAACTAATTAATTTATTTTTGGCTGTGTTGGGTCTTCGTTGCTGCGTGCGGGCTTTCTCTAGTTGCGGCGAGCGGGGGCTACTCTTCATTGCAGTGTGCGGGCTTTTCGTGGTGGCTTCCTGTTGCAGAGCATGGGCTCCAGGCGCAAGGGCCTCAGTAGTTGTGGCTTGCAGGCTCTAGAGCCCAGGCTCAGCAGTTGTGGCGCACGGTCTTAGTTGCTCCACGGCATGTGGGATCTTCCCGGACCAGGGCTCGAACCCGTGTCCCCTGCACTGGCAAGCGGATTCTTAACCACTGCGCCACCAGGGAAGTCCCTTAACTCCAGTCTTAACTGTCAAGGATGACTGGAGAAGTTAAACAAGACTTCCACTAAAAAGTTTCTGTAATATTTTAAAAAGGAAGAACGTTCTTTGCCAGTACTCTGATCTGCTGATGTGTAATGTTTTACTCTATAGTTGAAGAATGCTGGTTAAGATGGTATTCTTACTTAGAAAGAAATCTTATTTTTTTGACTACAGTAACCACTCTCTGAAAAAAGTATAATAATACATAAAAAAAAGTCCTACAAAATTGTTTTTCTTCAAACACTATCACTATTTGAAACTAGAGGATCTATTTCTATACCTATATGCTATACATCTCCCTCCACTCAAGTGCAAGCTCCAAGGGAGCAGGGACTTTATCTTATTCACTGCTGCATTTTCAGTGCCTAGAAGTGTGCCTGGCACATAAGAGATACTAAAAAAATATTTGTTGAATGAGTGAATGACAATGACTTGGGATTTTCTTCACATGAGGATACAAAAAAAATGAAATAATTTTTAAAATGGTAAAAATGCTCATGAATCAAAACTTTCTACACTTGAGTTTAAGAGAACAATTTCCAAAGTATACACCACACAAAATATTTTCATAGGGACTACAGGCCAATGTGAAGCCTGAAAGAAGACAAAATTTCTACAAGTCTCTCCATTCTTATACTGTCTCTTCAAATCTCTGTACTCTGTCATAGTACTTTAGAAGCAGTCACTACATTCTCTTAGGAAACAAATGTTATAAATTTCAGACAAATTTGTTTATGAAGTCTAAAAAAATCCGAAGTTTTAATCTTTTAAGAAACGATAAACATCTCCCATGGAATCCACTTCTTCAGGAAAAATGATCTGTACTGTTTACATCTCCCATTCCCATCTACCCTCTACAAAATACATGTCAATCACATGTGCCAGCTATTGTTTAGGGATAATAAGGTTAAAAAAAAACTCTACAAGTTATATTTGCAGGAAGAATTCTTTCCTTTTTAGAAAAAGGGACAATTTAAAAATTAATTTTGATAGAGAACCTATAAAATAATCTCCATAAAATATCAAGTTTAAAAAATCAGCAATTTTTTGTTTCCCATTGAAGTACACAGAGTCACTCTAAAGATGTACCTTGTCCATCAGCATTATCAGAAGTCAAGCCATTAGGGCTGTGCTCTTCTGAGCTTTGCCTGTAAAGTCCTGCACACAGTCTTCTTTCAGCATGCTGCAGTCTGTCATAGCCAGCTTGGGTGCAAAGGAACTCCATCTGCTTTGCCATCACCTTTTCAGGCTGCTAGTAAGTAAAGTGAAAATAAGGTAACTAAAACATTCTAGATTTTTTAATGGTTTAAATATGCTAATTTCAGACTGCAGCAAACATATTTAGTAGTCATTAAAATTAGTTCATACTTCATGTGGTATACACGTTCCATAAATATGCACTGATGTCTATATCATCATGTTAAAACACAGAATGTTAGATTTTGTACGAAAGGAAAAAAGCTTTCTGCTCAATCCTGTAAAGAGAATTCCATTCTAGCTCAAAAGCAAAATAACCTTAGCTTTGTTTTCTAAGATACTGAGTCCTTTTGAAGACTTTTTTAAAAAGGAACCTCAGAGCAACAGCAACATCTGTTATAAACTGCTTCTAAAACACAGGGCAAAGTCTTGGCATTTTTATTTTAGAATCTAGCACTACACAAACTCTGATATGATGACAGTATATTTGGGGGAGAAAAGGTGTAAAATGGCTGTCTAGAAGAACAAGACAAACACACCTCCCTCTAAAATTAAGCAATGCAAATTATGCAGAAAAACATCAGTGCCAACGAGGATCTTCACCTTCATCATGGAATGAAACTGCAGTATTTTCCAACCCATCATAAAAAGACATGTTTTAAAGTACACAATTAGTTGGCTGACATATAAATTTATCTCTGCATGAGTTCTATAAGTCCCTTCTCTATGCACTGCTCTAAATTACCTATGTGTGATAATACCTAAGATAGTCAAAGCAGTGATATTCTGCCAAGGAGGTAACAGTCAAAATACACAGATAGGAATCACTGCCATGCTATACAGAAAAGCAATACAAGGCATCTACTATATAAAATTATATATATGTTACAAACAATCCTGATTCACAGTAGTAAAAATCAATAGGTGAAATATATTAACTCACAGAATAGGATGAAAGCTTATACTATTATTCTGAATCAAATAAACGAATGGATAAAGAAGATGTGGCACATATATACAATGGAATATTACTCA
>NC_041215.1:95023861-95113257 GCF_002837175.3 Physeter macrocephalus | reverse complement strand
GTATAGCTGATTCACTTTGTTATAAAGCAGAAACTAACACACCATTGTAAAGCAATTATACTCCAATAAAGATGTTAAAAATAAATAAATAAATGAGATCAAAAGGAACCATAACTTCAATTCATTTAAATTTGTTACTAATTAATTAATAAAATTTCAATAAGATTTCTGAGGGGGAAATGTATTTTTCTCCTCTTAACATGAAAACACAAAATTTGGCACTACTAAATCTGACCAAAAGCAGTCACTAGTGAGAAGATCAACAGGAATAAAACTTACAGTACTTTCTAAAAGGCAAAAATGACTTTTTAAAATGTTAATTTCTGTGTACACGATCAAATAACTTAGCAGCAAAAGCACCTGAAGCTACATATTAATTAATTTTTCATTATACATGAATTGAAATGATTCAACAATAGCTACAATGTTGACTATTATTATTGAGAACTAGAACTATTTTATCTCAGAGTTGTATTACACACATAATCAACATGGCTGTTTTCCTGGTATCAAGTTGCTTCTTTAAGTAGAGAATCTGCACTAATTCCTACAAAACTTCAAAGAATAAATAAGTAGCAGATGTCGGGTTCTGCTCACAAAGCAAACTAAACCTAGTTGATACTGCTATCTCACTGATACAGCTGTGGATCAGATGACATTGTAAAAACAACCAGAAATAAATTCAGTCTTTGGATGAAACTGAATTTAAAACTGAAGCTAGTCGAAGCAGCCATTTATTTTTTAACCTACAGATGCTGTTATGAAAGAGTAACTGGTGGCTGACGTTACCTGTGGACTAAGAGCAGCGAGTTCCTCACTCTTAGCTTTAGCCTGCTGGAAGAGTGTCTGCACGGAGTCCTGGAAATCTGGAAACCCATCCTGTGGGTCAAAGAATATGTCCTTTTTACTTTAAAATAACCATATTATCAAAAACTCAGAAAATGAAGTAAAGAAATCCACCTTAATCCTATTACCTGAATAATCATGATTAAGATTTTAATGTACAATACTTCATTTCAGTCTCTCAAGGTACAATTACCTTATTTCTACAGTTGTAACCTCAATAAAAACATAAATGAAAAAGATTAAAAAGTTTATACATCCACAGTGTTTTACACTGGAACACAGATTTTATGATCATTGATAATAATGATTATATAACATTTCATCTGGTGGTTTGACAATTTAATCACTATCTTCATGTTGGACATTTAGATTATTTGCCTTATTTTTGGTTTTATGAAAAACACTGCAAAAATATTTTCATGGAGACAGCATTTTCCATAGTTTAGATGATCTAATACAATAGGCTCCCAGAAGTAGAATTAGTGCAAAGGGATGAACATTTTTATGTTCTTTACATACGTTACTCAAGGGACTTTATTGCTTTATTGTATCATAAGCAATATATGACAGTTTTCCTTGCCAGTACTGGGTGTTGTTTTCTTTTCTTTTTTTTTTTTTTTGTGGTATGCGGGCCTCCCTCTGCTGCGGCCTCTCCTGTTGCGGAGCACAGGCTCCGGACGCGCAGGCTCAGCGGCCATGGCTCACGGGCCCAGCCGCTCCGCGGCATGTGGGATCCTCCCAGACCGGGGCGCGAACCCGGTTCCCCTGCATCGGCAGGCGGACGCACAACCACTGCGCCACCAGGGAAGCCCCTGTTTTCTTAATTGTTGCCAATTTATACTTTTGTTTTGATAATCAAAAAATTTTTTAATTTTGTATACTATAGTTGTATACACTTATATTTTACTTTGTGATTTCTTCTATTACTATACAATTCAAAAAGACATTCTCCTTTAGAGATTTGAGAAGTACTCAAATCTACCCTCTAGTTTTCTAAAGCTTTATTTTATTGCTTCTTTTGTTTTTTAAATTTAACTCTCTATCCCATCTGGAATTTATTTTGTTATATGTAATGTGGTAAAAATCCAACGTAAATTCCCAGCCTGAATTTCTGCAGAATTCTTCCATGCTGACTTGTGATTTCTCCTTTACCAGTTCAAAGGACAGGCGATAGGGCTTTGGAATTAGAAAGACCTGCACTTGTGTTCCAATTCCACCACCACTTACTAGTTACATGACACTGGATGAATAACTTAACCTTTCTGAACTTTGGTTCCTTCATATGAATAATAAGGATAAGAGAACCTATCTATTAGGGTTGTTGTGAGATAAAGTAAATGAGATATTGCCTTTAGCATACAATAACTGCTGAGTATCAGTATGTATTCTTATATATTCTTATTTATATGTATTCTTATATTAAATAGTATATTCTTATATTAAACATAAGTATATTCTAAGTATATTCTTATATTAAGTAGAATGTACTTGGGGCACTGTACTCCTGCACAACACTTCAACTTAAATTATTTCCATTTTATACCACACACACACACACACACATATGCAAATCCGTTTACTAATTTTATCAAATTTTTTTTGGCCTGTTTAGTGCTCCACATGAAATTTATAACTATAAACATCATGATAGCATGGTTTTACTAACTTTACTGAAAACTACTCAAGGAACCCTCAAAGACATTGACTTTAACCGCCAACACATTTCTCTCCTTGTTTGATAAAGCTGTATATTTGTAGCAAAGGGTGAATAATGAAAAACTGAAGTTATATGATAACAGAGCAGAAAAAGTTGTAATAATAACAAAATATGTACCTTATTTGAAATATGAAACACTGGTTCAAAGATTTTCCCCATTGGGGTCTTTTCAAAAAATTATTTCTCCACTGCAAATCTCATGTTTTCAAATACTTCATCTACCAAAATTCATTTCCTAGGTAATAATTAATTTCCCATTTTTTAAAATTCAAAGACATGAAATAAAATAATTAGAATCAAGAGCAAATAAATTTAACATCTTGAAATAGTCTTATGTAGCTCCATGGTGGGTTATACAATCAGCCTTTTTAAATTATTAAAAATAGGTACCTTTCTAGGCCCCTACAAGACCAAGGACCCTGGGCTTAGAGGAATGTATAGAATATAATCATTAACTGAGCTAGAGTGAATTTTATACAAGTGTATATACTTGAAATCTAAATGAAAAGTGCACTTTTCTTAGTCATTCCATTTTTCTCCTAAGAATTTACTTAGGCCTAAAAATCCAGCTTTACCTTTAACAAACTCTCCTTTAATTTAAGTTCTAAAGGTCAGTGAGGTAAGCTAGTAGATTTAGAAAACAACATCAATAAGAGCAGCTATCATTTTTCAGGTGCCTACAATGAACCAGTTCCTGACTATGTTCTGTAATTTACTTATATTGTCTCATTTAATCCTCAAACAACCCTGGGTTTCCCTCATTTTACAGCTGCAGAGATTAGCTTCAAAGCCTATGCTAAAATCACAAAATCCTTGAGTTGCCACCTTTATGAGACTCACAACAGTAAATAGAGGCATTTCTTTTATATCCTTTACTTTAGAAGACAGATCCAAAAAAATATTGCTGTGATTTATGTCAAGGAGTGTTCTGCCTGTGTTTTCTTCTAGGAGTTTTATAGTATCTGGTCTTACATTTAGGTCTTTAATCCATTTTGAACTTATTGTTGTATATGGTGTTAGAGAATGTTCTGATTTCATTCTTTTACATGTAGTTGTCCAGTTTACCCAGCACCACTTACTGAAGAGACTGTCTTTTCTCCACTGTATAGTCTTGCCTCCTTTCTCATAGATTAATTGGCCATAACTGTGTGGGTTTATTTCTGGGCTCTCTGTCCTATTCCATTGATCTGTGTGTCTATTTTTGTGCCAATACCATACTGTTTTGATTAGCGTAGCTTTGTAGTATAGAACTACCATATGACCTAGCACTTCCACTCCTGCTTATATATTCGAAAGAAACAAAAACACGAATTCGAAAAGATACATGCACCCAATGTTCATAGCAGCAATTTACAACTGCCAAGATATAGAAGCAACCTAAGTGTCTACCAACAGATGAATGGATAAAGAAGATGTGGTATATTATATACAATGGACTATTACTTAGCCATAAAAGAATGAAATTTTGCCATTTGCAGCAACATGGATGGATGTGGAGAGCATTATGCTAAGTAAGTCAGACAGAGAAAGACAAATACTGTGTATCACTTATATGGGGAATCTAAGAAAATATAACAAACTAGTGAATATAACAAAAAAGAAGCAGATTCATAGATACAGAGAACAAACTAGTGGTTACCAGTTGGTGGGGGCATAATACAGGGGTGAGGAGTAAAGGTACAAACTCTCGGGTATAAGACAGACTCAAGGATGTATTGTAAAACACGGGGATATAGCCAATATTTTATAATAACTCTAAATGGAAAGCAACCTTTAAAATCTGTATAAAAAATAATTTTTTAAATAAATAAAAAAAATTCTTTAAGAAAATTTTTAAAAATGGGGATAACCACAGTACCCAGCTAACTTCAGAACAATTTTAAAGAAGGAAAAAATTCTTGAAAAACACTCAGCACAATGCGTGGCATGCAGAAATTAACCCAATAAATGTTTGTTACTGATACTTATTAAGTTAACCCAAAAAGCCACCAGATTTAATCAGAGTAAAACAAAAGCATGCTGTAAGTGATATTACTATATCTCTGTGATACAGGGGGAATAAGATAAATTTTAGAAATATTTACATAGTATAGATATCTTAGAGAATGAGCTAGGCATTTAACACTAAAACCACCAAGAGAATATTGACTATATTGGTGGGGAACTATTTTAGTGAAAAAACAATGGAAATCTAGAAACACTTGTTTATTCACTCAATCTTGTTTGCCTAACAGGTTCTATCCTCTGAACTCAGTGATGGGGATACAATGACTCCTGCCCTCCTGACAAATACAGTGTAGAAAGGGAAATGGACAAAGAGATCCAGAGCACAGGGGAGTCACTGTGTCAGGGAAGGCTTCCCAGAGGGCATGATGTCTTGGCTGAGACTTGAAAGAAAAGAGATCTCTAGGGAAAGAGAGCAGCTTTATATAAAGGCCTAGAGGCAAAAAGAACAAGATACCCTTGAGAAACTGGAAAATACCTAATACAGTAATATAGGTAGCACAGGGAATACACTAAGAGGGAGTAGTCTGAGAAGCTGGAAACCCAGGGCCAAATTCTATGAGGCCTTGTAAGTCATGTTGAGAGTTGTAGATTTTATCCTAAATGCAAACAGAGTCCTTGAAGGTCTAGGGAAAAGACTAATCAGATCTGCATTAGAAAACCCAATCAGAATGAGATGGGGATAATGTACTGGGGGAGGGGGGTCCAGGATGGTGGTTAGAGGGCTGTAGTGAAGACAGAGACTAGTGGCCTAGTCCCACACAATGGCAGATGCAACAGAGAAATACATGAATTCCTGAGATATGGCTTTGGCAATTGGGAGTTTGGTGATAACACTCACTAGAATCAGAAACTCAAGACCAGGAGGTTTGAGGAGAGAGCAGAAAGTTGATGAATTTCGTTGGGGACATATTGAGTCTGATCTGCTGCTGGTGAGACCTCTGGTAGGCAGATGCACTGACTCTGGAACCTGGGGTAAGGTCAGGGCTGGAGAACCAGATTGGAGAGTTCCAGCCCATCAGGCCCTGAGTGGAGTGAGCCCAGGCTAGAACCTCCAGGAGTTCCAATATCTCAATACTATCTTTGATGGAGCTTGCAGAAGGAGAAAGGAGTGATCTAATCTTCTCATGTTAGGAACCAGAAGTGTAATCTCAGGCAAGAAAATTAACCTCATTATTTCCAGTGTTCCCAGTTTTTAAATGGAGATTAAAACATAGCTTAACTGCCCAATGGAGATTTGTGGGGATTAAATAAAGTAATGCAAATAATAAAGCTTGAAAAAGTATACACTGCTATACAAATATATGGTGGCACCATTATTAGGATTATTAACCATGAGAATATTGAAAAGCCGGAAGGGGGAACTTCAAGCTCTACATGCGAAAGTTTTTAGAAAATGGACACTGCTCCATCATTAATAAAGAGAAATATAAGCATGCAATAAGAAATAAATAACAATAAATAACATAGATCAGTGGTCTCTCTGCAACTGGGTACATTACTCATTCCGATCTTCTCTCAATCTTTGACAGTTCATCGTGGATGGGAGACTACTGGACTGAGTAGCTATCACTTCATGACATATAAAGTAGGTTTGTACCCCAAAATATATGACTTAGAAATAAAAGTGAGAACATTCCCAAGAAAATGGTCTCTTTCACATTATGTTTGCTACAGGACTCTTTTTATATGTCTCTGAAGCTTTTTTCCCAGGAACCAGCTGTACCATGCTATAAGCAATTTATCTTCTTGTCATATTCTTGGCTGCTGCCATTAATCAGTGTTCCCTTACGAGACTCTGAGTCTAAGCACTGAGAAAATAAAAGATATAGGGTGGGATGCTGTTCATGACCTAATTACTCTCATCACATTGGTCTCCACCCCCATTCCTCCTCATCCTTTCCACCAAACACTAGCAAGTTGCTTTAAAACCACTGCTTAGCTATCTTTAAAACAACTTGTTCCAACAGATGTTCTCGGCCTCACACGTGCATTTTCCCTTTCTCTACTCACACTTTCTATATGAATAGCAGATTGTAATGCTTCTGTTTTTCTGATCCAGAGGGGAAGAGTCTACATCAAATTAGACCAGCTTTCTTTTCAACAAGCTTAGTAACAGCGTAGGTGGGTATTCTGACCCTCTTCCCTCCCCCTTCCTCACTCTGCCACCCCCAACCCACTGGAACTGCTAGCAGATGTTTCCTCTAAGTCTTTCTTTTTCAGGCCCCGATTCTCTGACTTTCTGGTCTCTATTAACAAACTTCATTTCTTTCATCCAGTTATCTCTGATTGCTTTGCACTCCCAGCCCACACAGGATGAAGAATGCTGTCACCTCTCATCTCTTTGCCTAGTCTCCAGCAATTTCAGTGAATGAAGAAAACTGACAGATGAGAAATGAACAGTAACCATCCATTTAGTCAGCTACCATCGCCAGGGCTGAGACTGGTTGTTTTACACATCCTTCCTCTCTTCTAATACTTATTATACTGGAGGCAATGACAGGGTTTGTTCATAGGAGATGTTCTTGATGAAAAAGAAAAGATATCAACTGAATCCACTTATAACTAATTTTTAAAAAACAGAGGAAGACAAGAGAGCCAGGGACTTTGGCTCTTGATTTTTCATCTCCTTTAACTAGTAGTCAAGCCATCTTAAATATGTTCTGTCACAGGTAGAGTATAAATAAATCAAACTAATTTTTCTTGATTTACTGTTTATCTTCCCAACACATTGTTTTCCTTCATTGTAAAAAATAAGTATGTCAAATGGTGATATCTTATATTTAAATACATTTTGTCACTTATATTGTTAAATTTTCTACTCAAAATGTGTAATTGTTAAACTTCCTTGCATTAGAAAATAACTGTGATTCTTTCCCCCTTCTTCAAAGACTACCAATCCTGTGCACACTTTGCCCTTCTTACCATACTAGCAGGAGGAAAGGTATAATCCGGATAGCGTTTTTCACACCTAAGATGCTTTGTGAATGCTCATTAGTACCCAGGAGAGTGGTATTCCTTTGAAGTTTAGAAGTCAGACCTAGATTTGAAGCCCTGGCTCTGCCACTGCAATGTGGAAAGTTGGGCAGGTTACCAAGCCCTTTCTGAGTCTCTCCTTGGCTGTAAATGGAAATCAAAGCCTCCATATAGAGTAGACAAGGTCTGTGATAATTTCAAATGCCTAGCAGGGACAGGCATACAACGGATTCAATAAAAACAGTTATTTCTACAACTGACCCAGAGCTGGAATTGAGGCCTCTGATCAAAAAGAAAATAAGCGTAATCCATTTGCAGTTTAGCTGAAAGCAGATTCACACAGAAGGTTGTATTCCAGGTGGACAAGCTATTCATCTAGCCTCGGTAGGATAGTCCCAAACCTCACTTACTGACATATAGGGCTAAAGAGGCTTTCCTTAGAGGCTGCATTCCAAATGACAGGCTACCCTAATAAGGCCTCCCAAAGTTAGCAGGTTTTCTCCTCTGTGACTATCTCATATATTCTAGGAACTATAAAGTTCAAAATCTCTATGTTTTTAAATGTCTTACATGCCCTGCCCTGTACGAAGGAGCACTATTCAAGGACAAGAGATTATCCTGAGTACTTCACAACATATATACCGATATTAAACAACGACAACAACGACAATCAAATAAATAGTTAACTATCCTTAGGGCAGGAACAACCTACTATATAATAAGAGGAGAAAAATAAGACAAGGATTTAAAAATTTCATTCCACCCAACCCTTCACAAACATCAGGAAAATACATCATTTAGCAATAAGTAAACAACTACTGAGCTTGAACAAAGCACTAATTTTTTTAGTGCATACTCATGCACTGAAAACGGCATACAAGAAAATGTTTCTCTTTCCTTTACGCATCTATTTTGAGTTATTTCTATTTCATCTACTGGACATTACATTTCTTTTTGTTCTCTGATCTTAAAAATGATCTTTTTAAGACTGAAAAAACTTAGCAACTTGGCATGTATGCTCATTGGTTGCTGTCAAGGATTTTGGAAAAATAAAGATGAAAAGGAAGAGAAAAAAAGACTCATTAATTTGAGCCTAGTGTTAGGAATCTTATACTGCTTTACAATGGGCTAAGCTTAAGTTTATTTTTATATTACTTTTTCTTAATAGAGTTAATAAGCTAAGAATCACAAAACAAATAATCAAATAAGACAAACAGTATGTTCAAAGAATTCTAAAATCTTTGTAGTTTTACTTATGACTGTCCTTTGTGTCAGCCACATATTCTGGACAAACTGGTCTCATTGTTCTCTAAGCACACAGAGTATTTTCTTACCTCTGTGTCTTTGCCCATGCTAGTCTTTCTTTGCAACTCCCCTCCACCCTCCACCCGACATCCCTACCTTCTGAAATCCTACCCTTCTTTTAAAACCCAGCTCAGATGGTATCTCCTCAATAAAGCCTCCTCTAATCTCTCCTCATGCCAGAAATTCTCCTCCTCCTCAGTAGACACAGAGAAGGTAGACATAAATAAAGCACTAACGCTTGGTGAAAAATCTTCTTAGGGGAGTAGTAACCCTATACGACCAATACTAACTACCTCAGTATCAGCTTCCACAACCAAATGAACAGCTCCAGTATCTCGAATTTGACTTAGAGTATACCACAAGAGAATTTAGACAGCATTTATGCCAATATTGTGTATTTTGCAAAGGATTACACATTACAGTATATACATGTGTAGGTATACACACATGTATAACACACATTTTGCAGATATTGATGCTCTGCAAAACAAACTTTTTTAAAAACTAAGCAAAAACAAGACAAAATTAAAACAAACCAACAAAAGTAAACTACTGTCCTAAATTCAAAGCTAAAGTCGCTATTCATTTCTGGGAAACAAAATCAAGTTTAGTGTCTATAAGAACATTTACAGACACCTGGCATTGATTAGTCACTTGTCTATTTAGGAAGGGTTAGAATTGTTATTCACAGAAAAAGGAAACATTGATTATCTTAATTCTAAATCTGCAACTGTTCAAATGGCTTTGTAATGTCTAGTAAAGTAACAAACTAATCATATAGAACTATAATTCAATTATCTCTAGTGGAATATAAAGGACTAGAAGGGTCACATCTAATGCTATAACCTAACATTGTGAGATCCTAAAAAGAAACTCACAACACTGTAACTGGATACAAGAAACAATCTGTTTACATTTCAGATCAGGGCCATTGAGAGGGTCAGAAAGACTTATCAACACAGCCTAACAAGAAAACACTATAGCTCCAAGAGTCCATGAGATTCATGATTTCAAACTTCAATGTTAACTAGTGACCTCTGAAGCTAGACAAACCAGGGCTTAAATGTGAGAACAGCTTGAGTCATGATGACATGGAGAGCCAATGGTGAGAAAGAGAGGCGGACGTAATTTCTAACCTAGTAGCTGCCTACCTTTCCTGGCCATTGGGTAGGTTTTGTACCTTCTTTCCTCTAAATCCTCCAATGGCACATGCCTTTTAGCAGTTTCTTTGTTTATCCAATTTCCCTTTCAGTGGTCACTAACAGCTAAATCCACAAGGATACTCTCTTACTCATTATCTTGAGATGCAACAGGAGAAAACTATTTCACTAGTTAGCTCTTTCAATGGCCTTAGATCATTTCAATAAATTTTTTGAGTGGTATCTGAGGCTAACCCATCTTAAACATTATTCCAGAGCTAACAGTGAGATAGATTACAAATATAAGCACAATTTTTGAAAAAGGTGCTCGTTTTGGACAACATTTTTCTCTTCTTTAAGAACCACTGCTTGGGGCTAAAGCTTTCACAAGTCAAAGATGTTTACCCATGGCCATTCATCATTTCATCTAACAGATTTTATTAAGTTCTACTAAGTGCAAGGCACTATTATAAACTAAGTAAAAGTAGTGGATAGACAGATAAGAGCTCTATTGTCATCTAATGGGGCAGACCAATAAATTAAAAATAAATATATAATAGTTTCAGAAACTGGTAAGTGCTATGAAAACAAAACAAGCCAGGACAAAGAGCCTTAATGTGATGTTGGGGTAACAGTGCCTCTTTAGAAAGGGAAGCAGGGAAGTCAGACGAAACTCTCTGCTATGAGCTGAAGCCATGTGAAGATCTACAGAAAGATCTACAGAGGAGGAACAAACAGAGAGGGCTGAGGCACAAATGAGTTTGACGTGTTCCAGGAACAGAAAGTCGGTCACTGGAGCTGGGACACAGTAAGAATGGGGAAGTGTGGTATCAGATGAGGTTAGAGATGCAAGCCAGAGTCAGATCATGCAGGGTCTTAGATGCCTCAGGAAAAAGCGTAGATTTTATTCTAGGCACAGTAGGAAGTCACTGGAAAGACTGAAGCAAGAAAAGGGATTTATGTTTTTAAAAGATTAACTCTGGCTTTGGTATAAATGAAAGATTATTACATACAAACAGATGCTACTAACAAATTACTGGTAAGAATAATTTGATGATGGAAATTTAGTGTAGTTAAACATAGCTTGTTTTCTTTAACTTGAAATTAAATAATGAACGGCTAAGAGTACGGACCTCCATCCCCTGCTCAAGAAAAAAAGGAAGGAGTTTCCTGACTTAAAATTTCTGCTCTGCTGCAGACTGGCCTTTAAAAAAGTATTCAATCCAAACTAAGGAGCAGTCATTCTGAAACCAGTTCTGAGAGCCCTAAGAAAAACACATTTTTCTTGCTCAACTCACCTTACGACTCGCAGGTCTAAAATCAGAAGGACCGCCTCAACCATGATCCCCTAAAAGAGGCTTTTAATTACAGTTAAAAGTCCCCATAACTTGCAGCTACTAAATTGTCACTTCTCTCAGATATTTAGTATAAGAAATTAAACCTTAGCTCCTCTCAGTCTATTTGATAAGATGACTAATGATGTAAATAAAATTATAAAAGGAATAGTTTAACCAGTAAAGAGTTTTAAATCTGTAAGAAACATCTATTTACAAATCAACCTTTGATAAACTGACTGGACATCAAGCTCATCATTGTTGTTTCCTTCTAAGAACTTTCTGAGTATCTTAGTTCAAATTACTATAGATACTTCAAAGCAACCAAATTCTATATAATTTTTAAGATTCTACAATTCACATTTTCTCACTAGTTGATGAGACCATTCTTTTTTTTTAGTTTGAACTAGTAAGCAAACATTGTTAGCATAAGAAAATATAATACATAATCATACCTCCACTTTAATTCTCTTCGGGGATAATTCATCTCTTTCTCCACATTTTGATCTGAGGGGAATGGGGGAGAGAGAAAAACTTGAGAAGGTAACAAATTTTTTCTAAAGGCACCTCAATCTATAAGCTTCCACCAAAACATATAACCCTGGAGCCCTGCCACCAGAAATAAGACTTCATAATGAACATTAAAATAGTGAAAAAGAGACTTTTTATCATTTCTAAATTAACACTGGGGAAATAGGCAGACACAGTTAGTTATATTACACATTTGAAAATTATTGCACACTACCTAAGAATGCCTCACACAGAAAGTACTCAACAAGTATTAATGAGTACCACAGAATGAAAAAGGAAAAAAATCAAGGAGGACTGTATTCCATGACACCCTTCATGGATCAGTATAATTTAGGAAAAAATGAAAAAAAATGGCCATTTAAGACGAATGCTTAAGGCTACATGAGATTAAAATGCATTTTGTCTATCAGAACTATAAATGCATTTTCCCTTGACCTAGGGATCCCTCTGCTGGGAATCTCTCCCACAGAAGCACCTACATATACATGAAATATAACTGCCAATTGAACGATGGCAAGTCATAAATTTTAAGTTATACCTCAACTTGAAAGATGTTAAAATGTGGAAAAATACACCTCAGAATCAACAAAATATGGTATGTATGATGTTATTTACTGTGGTATTACTTATAATGGCAAAAGACTAGAAACAACTCAAGTATCCATCAACAGGGGACTAGTTAAATGAATCATGGTATATCCACACAAGGCAGTATCATGCAGCTGTATAAAATAATGAGGAAGATGTATATGTACTAATATAGCAAGATCTCCAAGACATGTTAAACTAAAAGCAAAATACAGAATAATGTAGACACATGCTACTTATTGTTTTTTCAAAAAAAGGTATAAGTGAGAAAACATATGTATATTTATTTACATGTACATAAACACTAGAAGGATGAAAAAGAAATTAATAAAAACTACCTACAATGAGAAGAGGAACAGAGTAAAAAGAGACAGAAATGAGAGTGCAACTTTTTTGCATTAGCTTTATACATAGTTTTGGCTTATAAATAATGTAAAAGTCTTGTGTTTTGTTTTGTTTTTGCGGTACGCGGGACTCTCACTGTTGTGGCCTCTCCCATTGCGGAGCACAGGCTCCGGACGCGCAGGCTCAGCGGCCATGGCTCACGGGCCCAGCCACTCCGCGGCATGTGGGATCTTCCCGGACCGGGGCACGAACCCGTGTCCCCTGCATCGGCAGGTGGATTCCCAACCACTGTGCCACTGGGGGAGCCCATCTTGTGTATTTTTAAATGATTTAACTTTAAAAATATATAAATGTAAATAAATACTATAAAAAATAACTAAAAGTTGTTGAAAGCAGTCGCCTCTGGGTTGTAGTATTCAGAAATAAGGGGGATGGAGCAGGGAAACTGCTGAGTTTCATGCTAAGCCTTGTGTACTATGTGACTTCATAAATCATGGACCCGTACAGCTTTGATTAAAGAAAATTATTTAAGTAAAGCAGTCAGAAAGAAAATATTGTATAATACAGTGAAGAAAACAAAGTCACAAAAATCAGCTCTTGATCACTCAACTCAAAAAGAATCTTGTAAATAATCCTATAATATTGCTGTATATTCTTATCCTGTTCATTTATTTTGCATAATTTTACTTGTTCCCAGTTTGTAAGTATATGGGCTCTTGAGATAGGACAGACAACAAAGCTGCTATGAGCTGGGAAAAATAATGGTGATGACAGCAAGTGCCTGTATCGGTGATTTTCAAACTTGAATATACACAAGAATCATAGGAGATGCTTGTGAAAGTTTGGACTCTAAGGCTCCATCCCCAGAAAATGTGATTTATTAGAGCTGGAAAGGGTGCTCAGGATGTGTTTTTTTTTTTTTAACACATACTCAGTCACACTAATGCATCTCCTCAGAGAAGCAGTGGCAAGCACAACCGATGGTGCACTGGAAATCAGGGTCCATGTGGAACAAGTGAACAAAATCAAAATGGTCTGCTATCTATAGACAATGCTTAGGCTTCAAGTGAGGATAAGATGAAGAATAATAAGGTATGTTTACATTAAATTTTAAAATCACTGCTACTTTTCAACATGGGGTTTTTTATTTCAAACACATGTTCCATATTGCCCTTGCTAGTAACCTAGTATTTTCCAATTTTCCTTTAAATACTGGGCAATGGAGTCTTTTTACCTATTCAGCTAATCTCATTAGATTGCAGACACCTTGCAAAAGGAAACACGTTGCTTCCGCAGACAGTTCAACAAGTTCATGTAGTTGGTAGGGTATACAAATAGGTCTATAAATGATGACTAACTAAATCCCATCATCACACTCAAAACCAAAGAAAGCATCTGTGTGAGAGAAGAATGTTACCAAACATTCTTTAGTGTGAGAGAGAACCACACCAAACCAATGCTATAGTCCTAGGGAACTATCTTTCAAAAGACAATAAAAGAGGATTAAACAAATCAATGAAAACCACGTCAGCAATAATGTTTTGAAAAGTCACTTCACTGTTTAATCTTATAGAACTATAATCACACTTCAACTTTTTCAGATATGCTTATATTCTATCAACGGATGGTGTTTCAAGCTCTACTTCTAACAAACAATGCAAAAATACTGCCAATTAGTTAAACACTTACTTGGTGGTTCTGTAAGTATATTTATAGGTGACTTCTCGAGAAATCTGCCGAGCCAGGGCAAAAAGTTCATCTCGTCTTGTCAGTAGAGCATTATCCTTCACACAAAGCTGAGCAGCCGCTTCATTAACAGTGAGCTGCATGTTCAAAACAAAGTTTTAAAAATTATAAACATTTTTGTTTCATCAATACAGAAAATGTTTCACTTAAGAATACAAGAAGTTGGGCTTCCCTGGTGGCGTGGTGATTGAGAGTCCGCCTGCCGATGCAGGGCACGCGGGTTCGTGCCCTGGTCTGGGAGGATCCCGCATGCCGCAGAGCGGCTGGGCCCGTGAGCCATGGCCGCTGGGCCTGCGCGTCCGGAGCCTGTGCTCCGCAGCGGGAAGGGCCACAGCAGTGAGAGGCCCGCGTACCGCAAAAAAAAAAAAAAAAAAAAAAAAAGAATATAAGAAGTCACATCATTATATAATGAAATCATAATTTATGAAAATCAGGATAGCCTTTACTCCTAATTAGTCCTACTGCCTAATTTCAGAAGAAAATCAAGTTATCTGCATCTCTCAGAACTCGAACTAATCAAAATAGTCATCTTGGTTTTATTTATTTATATGCTTTATTTATTTTTGTTTAAGTAGGAGAGTTTATAGAAAATAAGCAAAATAAAAAGTTTAAAAATGTTCTGCATCTTATTTTGCTTATGAGAAACCAAGGGATATGTTTATATGATATGCTGATAATATTTCCTAACTACAAGTGAGTATACATGGTCTTACAGATTTTTTTTAATGTGAACTGATGTGAAAATTTTTAGGAAGAAATAAAAAACGATTTTAGTTAAGTATTTATAAAATCACTTAGTAAAAGATAGCATTATCACAAATGAGGATTATAATGGAAAATCAAGGTCTTGGAGTCACTAAATCTCTAAGATTCATCTAATTCTACTCTTTCATCTAAGTGTTAAATATTGCCAATATAGAGTTGCTAGTTGACCAAACACCTGTACTAAAATTTAAAATATCAAAGGTTATCCTAAACTGAGAATCTATAATTTGCTTAGTAGACTACAAAATGTTTTTCACATAATTTTGTCAACTTAAATAGATGTAAGGAACTGCCAAGAGGTATATCAGACTTTTTTAAAAAGCAAGAAACATACTCATTCCAGGCATGATTGATGGCAAACTGATGGGATTTGATGGCAGAGAGACCTAGGATGAGTCTTGCTCCATCACTTACCAGCTGTGTGATTTTGGACATGTAAAAACTTCTCAGAGCCTCAATTTTCTCAGAGGCAAAATGGGATAAATCACTACCTCTAAGGACTGTAACAAGAAGTAAGTGAGAAGACAGCTGGCACAAAGTTGTTGTTAGTGTTAGTTCTCGTTTTCCTTTGACAAGGAATCAGGCATTTACCTTTCTCCCTACCCAGGTATCCCACTTTATTCACAGTTTTTCCTATTTAAAATTTTTGAAAATACAGAGAAGCAAAAGAAAATGAATGCAGCATGCAGTTCTTCCATCCAGAATGACTATTAATATTTTAATGCATATTATTCCAATATTTCTCTGTGTACATATATACATGTGAATGTAGATGTGTAACTTCCTTTCCTTCACTTACGTATGCTGCATTTTTTACTTTTTCATATATTAAGGCAGAGACTTGGCTTGTTTACATCAGTAACTGGCATGGTTATTAGTAAGCTTAATAAACACTGATTGACTGATGAATGAATTTAAATATCCTTTACAATGTAATTTTTACTACCTAGACATATAATATTACATTGTAGAAAATAGCAATACATTATTTAAATCAACCTCACTCTGGACATTACCCTCATTTTTCATGTACTACAAAGAAAGCTGCAAAGAGCATTCTTAAATTTGCATCTTTACACACATACTCAGTTATTTACTTGGAATAAATTAGTGCAAAGAGACTTCTTGGTCACAGAATATACTAAATTTTAAGAGATTTACATATTTCATCAAATTACTCTCCAAAAAAATTGTTTCAAATCTACCAACAACTATATGAAGAGTTCATTTTCCAGAATCTTGACCAACTGGCTGTTATCTAAAAGCTTTACCAGTCTGATGGATTTTCAATGACATTTGGTTATAATTTGCATTTCTTTGGCTATAACACTGAAATTTTTATGTTTTTGACTTATTTTAAAATCTGCTTGCTCATGGTAGCTGCCTGTTTCTTCTATTGCACTATTGTGTTTCTTAGGGACTTGAGGAATTCGTTATGTATTAAGAGCATTAACTCTTTATCATATGTAGTGGTTTTGTTTTTTTATTTTTTCATAGTTTGTCATTAGCCCTATAGTTTTGTCTTGAGTGCTATGCACAGAAGATCCCTTCTCACCCTAATACATATAAATGTTCTCCTATAATTTAGTCTAATGGTTTTAATTTTTTCCGCATATTTACTCCATCTAGAATGTGTTATGGTATACAGTATATGGTATGATATAGGTATCTAATATCCTCCTCCCCAGATTTCCAACTGTAGGTTACACTGGCTTATTCTCAAATACAGGCATACCTCATTTTATTGTGCTTCTCTTTATTGCACTTTGCAGATACTAATTTTTTACAAACTGAAGGTCTGTCGCGACCCTGTGTTATCAGATGATGGTTAGCATTTTTTAGCAATAAAGTATTTTTTAATTAAGGTATGTACATTTTTTTAGACATAATGCTGCCGCACACAATACACTACAGTATAGTGTAAATATAACTTTTATATGCACTGGGAAACCAAAAAAAATTTGTGTCTCACTTTATTGTTGTGGTTTGGAACCAAACCTGCAATATCACCAATATGCTTGTAATGTGGCGACTGGCAACAAGGTTACAATAAGCCCAGGCTTCTTATTTTAAACCCATAACTGAATATAAAAACATAATAGGAGGAATTTCTTTTCAGCTTTCTCCCCTCCTCCTAAAGAATCCTCAGTAGATCAATTTCTTCCCTAAGTGCTTTTGACAGGCACAATGTTACAGGAGTTAAAAGTAAAATATACTTCAAAGAATAATTTCCTAAATAAATTAACTTCAATTTCAGCTTAGCAGTAGCTACAATGACCTTGAAAGATCCTTCTCAAGTTGCTTTTTATGTAGCTGTTTCTTTTTTGTACTCATAAATTAGTATGGAGAAATTCTGATTGTCAGTAAGATATTTTAACTGACAACATTCAGAGGTACCAGCTCATTCACAACCGCAGAAAATAAAACAAAATTCTAGTATTCCTTCCATCATCCTACCAGAAACCAAGAAAAAAAAACATAACACAATCTTTGTTATTGAATTCAGGCTCCAACAGACGGAAAAACTATACTGAACTCTCCAGGCCCTCAGGGAGCCTTCTGGTAGAAAAACTGAGGCTGGAGAAATAACTATAGCTCACCCCAAGTTGTAACATGAAGCTGATTCATCAAGCTTTCCCCTCAAAAATGTATTTTCTGTATCTTCTCAATTTCATGCTCCCAGTTGCTAATAATTAAACCAATAACTATTATGATATATTTTAAATAGAAAAATGATACAAATACTCCAAAACCAGTAGTCATTCACTGCAGCACCAAGCTAGTTTTTTAAAAGTTCTAAGTTTCTAATTTTGTTAAAAGTATAAAATAAGATATTCTCCCTCATTGGTTTACTTACTTCCTCCACTTCCTCCTTTCATGGCTAAAAATACCAAAATTCCATTCATATCTTCATGTAAAAGTTTTCTTAAAGTTAGCTTTCTATTATTTTTAACTAGATTTTAAAACTTTCTCTACTGGTAGTTATAATCTTTAACAATCAAATGACTGACTTTCAATTAAGTTTCAAGTAAGTGTTAGCATAAAAATACTACATGAATGCTGTGTGATAGGGAGGGTCTAAAGGCAATCAAGACTTTCATTTCTAGCACAGGGAGGGCTAGGTATGGTGACCGGCCCCTCTCACATTTCTCACAGGAAAAATGTTGGCTAAAATAGAAGGAAAAAATATCTTAAATGCATCAATAAGCCAGCAAGACAGTAAGAACGATTCAGGCCAAAATGAATGAAGACAGTATGTCAAAGGAGTAAGTTGAGGACAGTTGCTAAACCGGATGAACTTCAATCTTTACACCCTCATTGGGCTGGTGAGTGTGGGAAGAGAATAACAGGAAAAGCCGAGTATCCATCAAACGTGAGGCTGAGGAGTCTACGAAAAACAATGCGAAAGTACTACAGCCTGATGCAAGACAGAATTAGAAATATACCCATACCCCACAGGAGAATGCAAGGAGAATTACCTGTCTTCAACCTTGTTACTAAATGGGAGAGAACAGAAGATACTCTCCTGAGATTTCATAACCCCAAATCAGCTCTTCACATGGATTTTCAGCCCTAATTCACACTAAACAGCCTGAGAATTAATTTTCATAGGGTCCCAGAGTTGTTAAGTGCAGAGTACAAGTGCCTGGTAGAAGCAATAACAGCCTCTAGGAGAATCCATTTTCTTCCTAGGCCTCAAAACATTTCCACAGTTCCAAGAAATATGAGTTCATAGACAGAAATCATAAAACATCCAAAGAAACAAGGAACCAAAAGTAAAAACCAGCAGAAACAACAGACAGCAGAAATAGACCCTCAAAGACTTCATTTAAAGAAATAAAAGGAGTTGAAAATATAACTAAAGAGTAATATAGTAAAAATGACTAAGAAAAATTGAGAAGTCAGAAGGAGAGAAGAAATTGGGGCACAGTAAAACAGAAGATTTCAAAAGCAGACAACAGTCAGATAACCACTGGCTTCTAAACAACAATGAAAGCTGAAGGCCAAGGAAATGATATCTTCAATTACTAACAGAAAATAACTGATAATATAGAATTTGATACCCAGAATAAGTAGCAATTAAGAATGAGGGCAAAATAAAGATATTTTCCAATGGGGTAAGGAAGGACAGAGTTTGCTATCAGTAGGCCTTCATTAAGAAAATTCTGCATAATGCACTTCAGGCTAAAGGACACTAATTCCAGATGGTAAATCTGAGATATACAGAGGAGGAAGGGAAGAAATACAAAATAAAACAAAGGAAATAAATTCAAAACATCAGTCATTATAATAAATGTAAATGGACCAAATGTTGCAGTTAAAAGACAAGGAATGTAAGAGAGAATTTTTTAAAAATCCAATTATTGGTAGTTACAAGAGATGTATCTAAACATGGATTCAGAAAGACTAAAAGTAAAAGGATGGAAAAAAGAAGTAACAAGAAATTACTAACAAGAAGAAAGCATATGTATTTATATTAATATCAAACAAAAAAGTTTTTTAAAACAAAATGCATTATTAAAGATTAATAAGGTTGCTGCATAATACATAGAGAAATAGACAACTCCACAATCAGAGTAGGTGATTTTAACACACAACTCTTAGCTACTGATAGAGCAAGAAAACCAAAAAAAAAAAAAAAAGTCTATAGGTTTGAAAAACAGAGTTAATAAGTTTGTTAAAACAGACATATACAGAACACTCTACCAACAACTGCAGAAGCACATTAAAAACACTGACCACATACTGGGCCATAACTCATATCTCAACAAATTTTAAAGGGCTGGCATCATACAAACCATGTTCTCTGACCACAATGTAATTCAGTTAGAAATCACTGGGAAAAAGAATAAAGGAAAAACCCCCTCATAGTAGGAAATGAAAAAACTTCTTAATAACTCATGGATCAGAAAAGAAATCATAAATAAAAAGAGAAATAATCAGAATTTAAAAATAATAAAATAACCACATATCAAAACTTTGGGAATAATGCTAATTCAATACATAGTGAGAATTTATGGCCTTCACTCCTTACATGAGAAAAGAAGAACAGCTGAACATTAATGAACTCAGGACGAAATATAAGTTAGAACAATAAAATAAACTGTAAGAAAGTAGATGTAAACACAAACACAGCACAACTAAAAATATCAATTAAGCCAAAAGTGCTTCCTCAAAAAGAAGTTGGAAAGCTTTTCTGTAAAAGGTCAGATAGTAAATATTTTAGGCTTTATAGGCCAGTCTGTGTTACAACTACCGAATGCTACATCATAGCTGAAAAGTAGCCACAGATAATACATAAACAAATAGGCATGGCTGTATTCCAATAAAAGTTTATGTGCAAAATCAGGAAGTGGGCTAGATTTTGCTCACAGGCTCTAGTTTGCAGATCCCTGAAAAGATTAATATAGTTGACAAACCTCTGGCAAGACTGATCAGGGAAAAAGAGACAAATGTACAAACAATATTAGGTCTTAAGAACCATAAACGACTTTATGCCTATATGTTTGAAAACTTAGATGAAATGGACAAATTCTCAGAAAAATGTGACTTATCAAGTGACTCAAGAAGAAAGACTACCCTAATAGTCCTATAATCCACTTTTTTAAATGATCAAAAGGAAATGTCCAACATTTCTTTTCAAGTATTAGATGTTGAAATTGATCCACTCAAGCTGAGAGTTCGGAATTCAGCACCATAACTCACTAGTAATATGTTCAGGTCTAAGAGGTTCCCGGATTTGGCATTCCCCCTCTCTCAGAACTAAGACTGTTGGGCTTCTCTGAAACACTCAGCCTTGCCTTCTCAACACTACAGTGGTAACTGACCTAAACTTGGCATCACCATGTATTCTATGGGCCTAGGTCCTTATGTTAGTAACCCGCTTAGCACTCCAGTTCCTGTAGCATTTCCACTAGGTCTACAACTTACCCACTAACTCCACATTCTCCTCTTCTTCCCCTTCCTATCTTTGAGTTCCAGAGCTCTTCAGCTGGAAGTTGCTATCTGCTGACAAATATTCTATTGATATAATGCCGACTTGTCTATGTGCTTTTATTTCTGAATATTACAAGCCCCTACATTCTCCACGGCCTTGCTATTCTCAACTTTCAGTTTCTCTCTCTTTATCCATTCATTGCTTTAAGATTTGATGCATACTGCTTACCTAGTTTACCATATACTCTGCCAACACACCTTTGGACAGATGGAACTCTGCCTGCCTGGACTTCCTTCTA
The DNA here is from genome assembly GCF_002837175.3 of Physeter macrocephalus. Classification (NCBI taxonomy): domain Eukaryota; kingdom Metazoa; phylum Chordata; class Mammalia; order Artiodactyla; family Physeteridae; genus Physeter; species Physeter macrocephalus. Next base: position 95,091,725 of record NC_041215.1, on the reverse strand, counting down.
GTACTGCTTCTGGCTTTGTCCCTTAGCACCTGTCCCACACCAATAACTAGTGTGGTTCTAGGCCTCAGCCCCTCACACCATCTTCATGGTCTGACTCCTATGACCAGGCCATACCTAGCCATGTCCTAAGACCATCACCGATTCTCTAGCTTAAAAACAGTGTGTATAACAATGATTCATTCTACAATTCTTTACTGTAAAATGTAAAGAATTATACAATATATTTACAATGTATACTTAGAAACAAGTATAAAAATGCATATAAGAAAAAGAATTTTATATGCTTGTGAGTTGAAAAAATTTTTTCAGGTATAGGTAACTTCCCGATTTTCATCTGCTTGTGACCTACTTATATGTCTTGAAAGAGAGTGCTCAGTGTTTATATGAAGAAAACTCTCAGAAATACTACCAAAAGTGAATTAAGAATAAGTCACATATTTCATTATTTAGAAATTGAGGACAAATTAGTAACATTCTTTAATCTTAGGAATTTAGAAATACTCAAAAATCTTTCTCTCATTGTAACTAGTCAAATGAAAAAATATGAAATTATCACAAGTGTACGTAAAAGGTAGACTTGACAGTACCTTCTTTAATTCCCTCAGGATTTTGTGATTTCCACCAAACTCTTGAATAGTTACTAGTTTGAAGTGCCCTGATTCATAAACTTCTATCCTAAACTATATTATTAGACCAGACTCATATACTTGAGTTACAAATAATAAGTGGTCTAAGTTAAGCTTCACAAGCCACACTTTCCAAAACCCCCAACCCCACATCTCAGCCGCTGGCATTCATTTTGACTGTTCCCTTATTTTGGGAAACCCACAATGGTCTCATTACTTAAATACCACCTGTGCCTATTTATCCAAAGAAGCAAAGAGCCCCTTAGCAAAAGCGAAGTGTGAAATAATTCACTTTGGATTTTTTTAAAGTAGGTTAGGATTTTTTAAGTGAGGTTGATAGGCTTTATTAAAGTCATCTCTTTAACATACTTTTGCTTTAATAAAAAGACAGGCCCTTGACTGTGTTTCATCTGCTCTGTTTTAAAAATTATATGAAAACTGGATTATAGAATGAACCTAAAACTGCCAACATGTTTTGCCCTTTGTTTCCTATTACTGACGACCTTGTAGTAGATTTCTCTATTGGTGCGTAGGTAATGAAAGTGTCAAAGTGTATCCGAATTATAATGCTACCTGTATTTTCTAGATCTACTCACAAGTTCTTGTGAGTCCACTATTGTATGGCAACAATATATAACAATTACAAATGGACATGCCCAAAATAGATCAAATCACAGAATCCCCTGTGACTAACTTTGCTAACCACTTCTCTGATATTAAGCACCAGTATCCATTCATATCTAAAATAATTTATTTTAAAATATCAGATGGTGAAATTGCTGAAGACAAGATTAATATGCAAAAATCGGCCAGTGATAGTAATTTTAAAAAGCAGGAAAAAATTTCATTTACGATTATACACCTTTATATCTTACATACTTGTATATATAAGCAAAATAAATGTATGTTTATGATACAGACATTTAATAAACATATATAATACACAGTATTTGACCTAACAAGAAATGTACAAAACCTATGACTAAAGAACTAAGAAATTACTGAGGAATATAAGAGATCTAAGTAAACACATATACTATATTACTGTACGGGAGTTTTCATTATTGTAAATATATCATTTTTTTCCAAATTAATCTATACCTTTAAGGCATTTCTAATCAAAACACCAACAGAAATTTGGGGGAAATTTGACAAATGCATTAAAAATTTAATTTGGAAGGAGAAATGTGTAAGATTACCTAAAAAAACAGAGGCTGCAGAACAGTACTATAGAAGGGGCACTTGCCTTTCCATATATTAAAATACATTATTTAGCTACAGTAATTAAAGTAACTCTATACTGGTGAAGGAATAGAGAATTAGACAAATGAAATCACACAGGACAAGATCAATGAATATTACTATATAAAATTAAACTTCCACACAGCAACCAGTCTGAAAGGTCAAAGGACAAATGATAATCTGGGAAAATGTTTACAACATAAGACAAAAGATTAATATCCTTAAAATATAAAAAGTTCTTACCAATATTTTAAAGGTTAGACAAAACAACCAAACAACTCCAAATTAAAACAAAGGATATGAATATAAAATTGGATGTCTGTTAAACATAAGAAGAGATACTCATCCTCACTAAGGAAAGTTAATTTGAACAGTGATAATTTTTTCATTTCTTAGACTGACAGAGATTAAAAATGATAAATGCAAGAGAGTGGAAAAATGGACACTTGCATACAACAATAGTGAAAATGTAAATTGCAGCTTTTTTAGAAGGCAATTTAGCAGTATCTACTAAAATATTAAATCTACTTATTCTTTGATCCCATAATTTTACATGTTGGGACTCTATTCTATAGGAAAACATGCACAAGTCTGTAAAGATATATATGTGTAATGTTCACGTCCTACCATATATAAAATTTTAAAAATGGAAACAACTTAAGTGACATCAAAAAGTGAATGGTTAAGATAAATAACAGCACATTCATATTGTGAAATATAATATAACCCATAAATGAATAAGGTAGCTCTATATGTAATCACTTAAAAAAATATATCTAATAGTATACTGTACTTTGAGTATATTGTTAAGTTTAAAAAAAAAGAATTTGGAGGAAGAGTGTACAAAATATGATCCCACATTTGTATATGTCAAGAAAAGAATCTGAATGTTTACAGATTCAATTACTTCGCATCCTTCTGTAATGACTGAATACCTTTTCAATAAATATATAATATTTTTTGTGTTAAAGTCTGGGGGGGAAGATCTAATGTTTCTAACGTGAAATACTGCATTCAACTGAACATTTTTTCAAGGAGAGTTTCTCTTTCTTCTAACGGATAAATAGCTATAAATTTTAGCTAGGAAATCATTTTTTAACTTTTGAAATGCATTTATTTTTCAAGCATTTATTGGGTACATTAGATTCTGAGGATATAAAAATGAATGAGACATTATCTCTGCCTTGAAGAATCCCAAAGTATACTGTGAGGGATAGACCAGTATATATATAAGTACAATAAAGTGTTGAAGTTACTGTGACAGAAGTGTATATTATACAGGGATAAAAATGGAAAAGAAAGGTCACTTGGGGGAAAACATATCAAAAAAGACTTAAGCTTATGCTTGAGTCTTAAAGTCTTAAAGATGCTTGAGTCTTAAATATGACGTGTTGTCCAGATAGACAAGAAAAAGGGAGTAAATGAGAAAGAGACATACGTATATGCATTCTTCTGCTTAAGCAAAGTATTTCTGGATAGAGTGCTACAAAAATGAAATGAGAATTTTTAATGCCAAATGTCAAGCCAAAACAATATTCAAAGCGATAATAATTCTTCTAACATTCATCTAAAATAATTTTGTTTTCTATGCCAGCTGAAAATCACTTTAAGTTGTGGTTATAGTTTACAAATTTTTTTCTAAAAAAAGTCTACAAAAATGATTTTTGTTCTACTTAAAATCTCATTTTATTTCTTAATTAAAAGACAAACTGCCTTGTACATGCAAAGACTTTATGCTTTCACTGCTTAAATTCTGATATTTTTCTAAAAGTCACCCTACACTCTAGTTCCAAAGCTCAACATGTTTGAATTCAACACAAAAATACCCTAACACACACAACAGATATGGTCTATTTTCACTAAAGAGTTACATTTTGCTAAACCTAAATGTCTTTAATACTGCTTTCAGGTAATGTATCTCAGCTGCAAACTATTACCAACACACCACATATGCACAAAGAAAAATGTGGGCTTTTTACCTCATGAAGCGTGAGATGTTTCCCATCCTTTCTCTTGGAGTCAAATCTGCCATATATTGCACTATATTTTCGAATTTCCTCCTCTTTGTGTGGATCATCATCACTCATCTCAAAGATGTGACCAATCATTTTGGCCAACTTCTTGTTGGTTTTTAGCAGCTCTTTCACTTCGTTCAAGTCACTTTTTGGCAGCGTGGGGGCCATTCGTTCCACACACTCGGCTACAGAGAGCGCGGCAGCAGCATCCAGCGCCTCGCTACTTTCTTTTGGGGAAGCTGGAGAGCCAAGATCAGCTGGGGAGAGGCTGTGCTCGCTCTCGGTGGCATGGTGGCCTTGCCAGAGTCGGGAATCACTGATACTCTGCAGCGCTAAGCTCCCCACCACGTCTGATTTCCCTTGTCCCAAGCTCTGCACACAGGTGGTGGCAGCACACTTGGGGATTTTTAAATGAGGTTCCCGGGCATTGCTGTTCCTTTCATAACTGCTGCAGGATATTCCCAGCCAGGTTGGTGATCCCTCTGGTAATTTATAGATGGGTATGCTACTGACAGGCAGGGACGTCAGCGGCTGATTGAAAAGGCCAGGGTTTGTAACCCAGTCTCTCAAAGCCTTCTGTAGCCTCCTAACATGAAGGGGCTTGCTAGCCATGCCCACGAGTGCCATGATTTCCAAGAATTCCTCTTCTCCAGCTTCACAGAGTTGCTGGACATCATCACCACCTTGTTGAATAAAGGCATCAAAATAAGAAAGCAGATTGGCTTTTTGTAATATTCTGTACAGCTGCAACTCCCCCAGGGTCCTGGGTAGGGCCGTGGCCATTACTGTGGATGGGCTTAACCTGCAAAAAGAAGAGGAAATACTCATCACACTTGCTCCAAACTTCTTAAGCCTATTTGTTAGACACTATAGGATTTAAGAGATCAGTATGGGAAGAAGAATAAAAAACAAGCAGCATTTGCATAGCAACTGACTGTTAAGGAAGCATTCTCTCTATGCATAAGTTATCTTATTTTACTCTCCTATCAACCTAAATGGTCAATATTCAGTAATAGTTTCCCTTTATAAAGGCTCAAAGAAGATAAGTAATTTGCCTGAGATCTCACAACTAGCTAAGCAGAAGTCTAGGGACTCAAATAAAGGCTCACAGGGCTCTATATCCCATATTTTTGACTATTCACTTTGCTGCTTCCATGGTGTGGACACAGAGGCAAAGTGAAGGATAATCAAATTCAGAAGGGGGTAAGAAGTATACTATGCTACCATGCGCTGAATACTTATTTTGTGTCACACTGTATGACAAACACTTTATATTATGTCTAATCCTCACAACAGCCCTGTGAGATAGGTATAGTTAATTCCCATTTTATAAAAAAAAAAAAAGTAGCAAGATTAGTCTGGCAGGCAAAGGATGAGAGATTTCAGTATGAACTGGAGTTGATAAGATAGAAGGTGGTATATTTAGGAACTGAGAAAAAAAGAGGCAGGAAAAATTCAGACAAGACTTGGTGATCACTTAGGTGTAAGTGATGAAAAGGAGAAGAAATGTCTAGAACTGCAACAGGCGTTGGGGATACAGAAAATCAGGGATGATGGAATTCCCTTTCAAACACATGGCACTTGAACATGGCACAAGGTAGAATGCTTAAGTAGAACTGTCCTGTGTGCAAAATAACAGACTGGAGCCTAAGTGTGTCTCAGGGTTAGAGACAGAGGATGAAGCCAAGGAGGGTGGGAGATCCCTCCAAAGAAGCAGCAGAGAGCCTGAGACAAAGACAAGGAACTAATACTTTTAGAGCTCAAGCTAGGCAGAGAAGTCTGCCTTTAAAGAGACAGAACAAGACCCAGCAAAGCACTTCTTGACCTCTTAGCAGCCTTTAAAAGTTATTCACAGTTGCCTGGAGACCTTCCACAGACAAAAAGGAGTTGGCCAAGTACTTCCATTTAAGAGAAACAAACTTGTAATCAATGCACCCTTAGGATTAAAAGGACCCTATAGCCCTCTACGGGCAAAAATTATAGTAGGCCAAAAGAATACATACACCAAAGCAAAGTGAAAGCTCCACTCTCAACTCAGAAAGTACGGAGCAATTGTTAACTGGGAGATAAGACAAGCAGAGGAATATTAGGAACAGCCCTGAAGGCCAGATCACCAAATTTGGGACTTCTGCTTTATGCCATCAACCAGAATTCTACCCAAAATTCCAGTTTCAGTCATCCCATCCAAGGAGAATGCATTTCCCTACCACCCTAAGGACTGACTCCTGGGAAGCCCCCATCTCCTGGAACCTCTGTGTCATCCACAATCTGCTCTAATCAATTACTGACCTCCTCAAATTTTATGGTTATTTTATAAGGGCATTGCCAGGTGACCTGATGACTTCCCAAGATATATAAAAAAAGATTGAATCTGAGCCCACTAAAGTCTGCTGACAGCCAGGAAATCATGTGGGGTGCTTCCGAAAAAATATAATTTCCTAGTCCTTGGGTTGCATCTCAGGAGACTCTCATGATTTGGTAAATTTGGCAAACTACACTAGAAGATCCCTATTTAGTACACTCTCTGGGCACCACGAACTCCTACAGGTTTTGAGACCACCGTCATGTTCATGCCACCTCAGTTCTCTGGAAAAAACATTCCTGCATCTTCTGAATCACCCACAGGAGGATCTGCTTTGTCCTCCCACTCCAGGGGAGACTTTTTGGGGAGAGAATCTATCATCCAGCTGGACACAAACCCACGAAAACAAGCTCTTGGGAGTTACAGACACAAGTTAAAGTCTGTATTGAACAACATTATACCAAATGGAAGCGTTTCTAGAAAGTGTCTGAGGTAGAGGAAAGGAAACCTACTTTCCCTTCATACACCTAATGCAATAGCTCCACAAGCTTTCAATTCAAGAGTATAGGGCTTCCCTGATGGTGCAGTGGTTGCGCGTCCGCCTACCGATGCAGGGGAACCGGGTTCGCGCCCCGGTCTGGGAGGATCCCACGTGCCGCGGAGCGGCTGGGCCCGTGAGCCATTGCCGCTGGGCCTGCGCGTCTGGAGCCTGTGCCCCGCAACGGGAGAGGCCGCAGCAGAGGGAGGCCCGCATACCACAAAAAAAAAAAAAAAAAAAAAAGTATACACACAAAAAAATATCTATACACACGTATAAATATATATGTATGCACATATACACACAAAATCATTTTTATAAGAGGACTGTAACCTTGCAAGATTTATGGTGTCATCAATTATCTCACCATATATACTCCCCCAAATTATGGAATAAAGTAAAAATTACATGAGAAAATCTAGAACAGAGTTCTTGAATCTTTTTATGAGCAATAAGAAAACAAAGAATATATGATGGACAAATGTAAAAAGAGAAACTTAAGGAGAACTAAAAACCCAAACTTAGGTTTTATTCTTCTGAGATAAGGCAATGATTTTAGAAAATATTAATTTTCAACTTTTATCCTTTCTCATCTTTACCCAGAAAGAAAGGAAACCCCCTAGTTCCTAAGAGAAATCCCTTAAGTTCCGGTAAGAAAGTAGTTATGATTATAATATCCCCATAAGGACTGATAGGACCCAGTGTACATTTCCAAAGTCAAGACACCAGATGAAAGATAAATAAGTGAACTATTTAGACTCCCAGGAGGCTTTCTAAAGGCCCACACTTACTGCTGGGAAAGGAGTTTTCTCCCTAAGCTTTTTGCTTTAAGAGAATGTTTCAGTTTCCTACAAAGCCTGTTGGGATCATTTAAACAACCACCACTTCATACATTAACTTGATTTGATTTAAAAGAAAATTTTTATGATATTTTCTGCTTTTACAAACTCTGTACCTATTTGTGCTTTGACATGCAGGTCAAATAAATCAAAAGAAAACTGCATCTCTCCAATCTGAAGTAAACATAAAAGGATCCTAACACAATGCTATATAATATAGGAAGCTGCGAGTAGAGTAAATCTACTCAGCTGCAAACTCCAGTTACCTGGCCTGTTCAAGAGATGCTGGAACAACCATGCTGTGTGTGACCTTTTTATAAATTCCAAAATTAAGAGAAATTCCATCCATGTTGTTGCAAATAGCAGAGTTCATTCTTTTTTATGGCTGAGTAATATTCCATTGCATGTATAGACCATATCTTCTTTATCCGTTCATGTTTTTGTTTTCCTGTTCCTTCCTCCAACCTACATGTCCTTAGGCCACATCACCACCCTTTTTCTTTCTCTGCCTCAAAAGCACCTAATTCTAATTTTCCCCCTGCTTCTTGCACCAACTTTGAAAACAGCTACCTCACCTTCAATACATCCCATACTGCAATGCCAACTTTATCTTCCTAAAGTACAGGTGTGGCTCTTTTTTTTTTTTTTTTTTTTTTTTTTTTTTGCGGCACGCGGGCCTCTCACTGCTGTGGCCTCTCCCGTTACGGAGCACAGGCTCCTGACGCGCAGGCTCAGCGGCCATGGCTCACGGGCCCAGCGGCTCCGCGGCATGTGGGATCTTCCCGTACCAGGGCACGAACCCGTGTCCCCTGCATCGGCAGGCGGACTCTCAACCACTGCACCACCAGGGAAGCCCACAGGTGTGGCTCTTTACTCACCTATGCAAATCTCCCCACTTCATGGAGGAAAAAATCCAAACTACTCATATAGGCATCCCAGACCTGTCCAGCCTCCTCTGTGGTCCTTAACCTGCCCCTATGCTCGTGCCAAACACTGGACTTTCCTCAAATGGTCCTTCACAGAGAAACTGTTAAGAATCAGGATACAGACGAGCAAGCACACACTTAACCACTCTGATAAATGCTATGCCAAATGTTATCTTCAATACATAAGGAGCCATGGAACAGAGAAGCAGACTGACATGGTCCTGTAGAACAGGTTACCTTAGGCTACAAGCTCCTTGATGGTAGGGACTAGTTCTCATTCATCTTTTATCCCCCTCTACTCCCAGCAAAGCGTTCAAGGTAGAACAACATCTCTATAAAGGATTCTGTTGAAGGAAACCCAACGTATGAGTCAGAATCTGATCAGCAGCCTCCTTTTATATTCCAAAAGGAATAACCTCTGTGTAAATTAGGGTCCAATCTAACAAAAGCACATCCTGCTACTTTACCTACAATCTTTTTCATTCTCTCATCCTCGATACTTCCCCTTTTTTATAGCCTGTGTGGTGGATTCCCATAAGATGGCCGGATGCTCTCCCTTTACAGGAACACATGTGGTTGTGGCGACAACAGACATCATGTTAGCCCAGCCCCAAAAGCAGCCTTTTAAGTCAATTTCAGGCACGAGAGATCCCAGGTCTCTTTCCTCTTGATTTCGACCAATTAAAATGTTATCCCCTAATAAACATCAATCCTATAAATGACCATTAGACTCAAATGGATTCATGAACACTACACTTGAATCCTCCTCTTCGTGATACAGGAAATATATATGTATACACACGCTTTTATGAAGTCCATGGCATTCCAAAGAAGAGACTCTGCCAGAAGTGGGGAGAAACCAAGGGCAAAATCCTAGTAAAATCTGACTTATTTATGCAGAGGACTATAAATTCCTGCCTCCCAACACAGCCTGAAAATTTCACTTTAAAATTATCTAAGTTAACAGCAACCTCTTAACAGACTTCTAAAAAAATGTGAAAAAACTTGGGAAGCGTTAGCTCATGAGTCACTTACAGATTAAGGTGAATTAGTTCCACCAGATTGTTTTCCTCTAACACCTAGATGAGATCCAGTATACGCTAAGGGAATGAAAGCTAGAGATGGGAAATGGCAAGGAAGGAGATAGGAAATCTGAGGCGAGTGACCGCGTTTAAAGCCTCGGAAGTATTGCCAAGGTTGGGAAAATGTAGCCTGAAGGTATAGGAGCCTGGGGAAAGGGTACAATGGGTACACTACAGGTTGAGACTGGAAAGGTTTATGACAAGCCAGAATTTGGCTTAGGGAAGGATAAGCCTTAAGCCTAGGAAGTGAATTCTTGTCATTTTTGTCCCAGTCCCAGAACTCAACCTAAAATAATTAAATGTAGTTTAATTACATCATGGGTTATTTAAGATAGCAGGTCGACCCAGGTCCTCACTCTTGTGTATGTGTTTCAAGTACCAAACAATTTAACTAGGCATATTTATTAATAAGCATGCGGGGATATATCTTAAGTCAAGATATTTTTGGATCTTATTACTGTAATAGCTATGAATTAAACATATAGCTTCTAATGAATTAACAGTAATTTAGGAAACTTAAAATGTTCTCTGCTGATTTTTTCTGACTTCTGAATGAAGCTGGAAAAAATTTCTTATAAACCTCAAAATTTTAATTAAAGTTTCAATGTATAACCCTAAATTTATCAAAATTAGAAAAAAATCAGATTTATTTTGCAATTAAACAATAACTATGCATTAACTTAGCTGTGATACCAACAGGTAAACACTAGTATTTCATATAATATGGCTGGAAATTCTTCAATCAACTAACAGTCAAGTTATTCAACAAACATTAAGTGCCATTTGAGCATGTAGTATGCACACAGTACATATAAATTTTATCATTTTTTCCCAGAAATTTATCTTTAAAAACTATTAAGTTGACATACTGTACAAGTTAAGGTGCAACTCTCTAAATACAATGTATTGAGAAATGACAAAACTATTTGAAAGCTTAATGGTATGTTTTAGCTGTGAGAATTCTGACAAGATGAGGATTGCTACTTTTTCCCCCAAAATCAACTTCTCTAACTTCCCACTTGTTCCATTGTTAACTTTAAGTATATTCTACTACTGCACTAGTTTTTGAAAATGTCAGATCAAAAAGGAAATTTGCATTTAATATAATAACTGTACTGTTCTTCATTCTACTAAAAAGAATGAACGAAGCAGTTAAAATAAAACTAAATCCAAAGCAAAGGGGCTAGGAACCTTGTATTATGCTTAAGTGGGCATTATTTATTCCTTATTATTTTTAATAAAACTCCACATGAAATATGCATACACAAGATGATTATACAAGCAAGATCTTAACCTTTTCAAAACATATTAAAAAATGGTCATTTCCAAGAAAGTAACATAAAATATATCATGCTTCTGTGGTATCCAGAATACAGCTTCACACTTAAAGGTAAATTGTACAAAGCTTTTATTTCCAGTAATGCACATGAATAGCACCAACAAAAACAACTTGACTTACCATAATGGAATAGATGAACCCCAAGTCTTAGGACAGAGTCTAGATCAACAGACACAAAAACCTGACATACTTCTGTTTCCATGCAACCATCTTTTACTTTAAATTTTTAAAGTTCATGCAATAAATTCTTCAAAGGTCTCCCCCACTTTGTCATACATTATAATTTCTTCTTTCAAAGCAGCCACGGTACAAACACCCAAAACCTTTAATAATAAATCAATATGCTCTTAATATGTGATTAAAAGAAAATATCTAATACTTTAACTGATTCTCCAAATAGCAACAAGGAGAATGAAAATATATTAACTTTTCTACAGGGCAATGGATGTTATTTACTAGTCATCAAAAAAGAAAATTTTTTAATTAATTTAGCTGAGATTATTCAATTTTATTAATAATTCGGAAACAAGACAAGATGTATTCACCAGATATATCAAATTATTTATTAGCTATATAAGCTCGCTAAATTTCCTTGTGTCAGCTATAGTATTCCTAAGGATTTCTGTCATGTTCATTACATCCACAATTAGCAGGAAGAATGAAATAAAAATCTACACTGCCTCAATGTTTTTATTATTATTATTGATTTATTCACATATAATAGGAAATCACCAGAGCCAAGGAAAACGAAATTTTTCCAACACCAGGATGGCATATTAACTTTTGTGCAAGATGTTAAAAATAGTAAAATTAAAACAAGAAAGCTTCCAGTGGTTCCTTAACATTTTTTTTCAAGACTTGATTTTCCAATAACTAATACTCAAACAGGAATAAAGAAGGCTGACCTTGCCAGACATATATAAACTCTCAAGAGAACACTTACATGCAAGGTAATACCTATAAGAACAAGATAATTTTTAAAACTTAATGAAAATATTAAATGTTTCAAATGCTGGAAAATGGAGGAAAAAAGGATATCCCCTGAATCTAAGCTACTTTTACTGGCACTTAGATTAGACTAGAGGCAGCTTTTTAGGTCTTCTGGAAAATATCAGTACCCACCCAAAATAGAGAAAGTAAATCCTCTGCATCCCTTCTCCCAATATTCCTTCTTAAAACCCACACATAAATCAGGACGTGTCATAATCTGGTATGTTTTAGAGAGGAAATTTTTCAAAAAAGTGAAAATCTAAGAAGGTATTTCATTGCGTGCGCACTTCTCTAACAAAACAGCCTAGCATTTCCTACGTGACTAATCTTTTTAAAATTCAGTTCCTATGCAATCTAATATTATCTATTAAAACTGCCAAAATATTTTTAAACAAGATCTGAGTATCTCCCTCTCAGCTCTGATCTTTGCACTCCTTAAGTTTGCAGACACGTCACTGGCAAACCAATTGGTAGTGACAGGTTACTCCAAATCAACTCTTTCGGAAGGAAATTTTAAATTGACATCTACCCCGAAATTTTCCATGCCTCCCGGATCTCACGTAGTGAGGAATTAAGTATATGCAAGTCAAGGATTCCTCCTGATCACCTGCTGCAAAACTTGGTCTGCGGAACCTATAATTGCAAGTATATTCCAATTCAATTATCCTTTCCCCCAAGATCTTACAACAATTAGGCTCACTCGAAGTGTCGTTTCATATCTTGAGCCTTGTGAACCCTGACAATGCAGCCCATAAGCATTTGATTGCACTTGCAACCTTTCTCCATGAATAAGGTCACAGACTACTGCATCCAAAGCTTGCATGTCCCACATGTGTTTGCAAATTCCACACTCGGCCTTAACGAGCACGAGTCTCTCGCTTCCATCGCACCTCAGTGCCAAGTTTCTGTAAGCCACTTCCAAACAAAACTCTCCTTCCGCTTTCAAAAAGAAAACTACATTCCAAAGGAGAGGATACCCAGGACGAAAATTAAGGCTCTAAGTGCAACACTCTTACAAAGTAAACAAACCAACAAAAAGATTCTGCCCCTGCGGAAGGTGGCTGCAAAACTCTGGGGCCGGCGCGCGCACCCACCGCGCACAACACACCACGCAACCCACCACCGCTCCGCGCTCCGTGCCCCGCGCGACAGCCCCAGCCGGGTCAGGAGAATGGACGCTGCGCCCCCGGCTTTCTGGGAGCAGAATGCACAGGTCGGCCCCGCTGCCTCGCTCGCCCTCTTCTCGCTGCCCCTGCGCACCGAATTTCTCCGGGAATCGCCCACACGAGCTCGATACCGCCGTCTCCTTCCGGCGGCGGCCGCGCGGGGCCAGCTGCCCTGGACGCCCGCTTCCCCAAGTGCCGGCGCAGCCCAGAGACTCCGCCGCTCCAAGTTCGCCCGCGGTCGCACGAGCTTGAACACATCCCGCAGCTGGCGGACAGCCAGTTGGTACGTACTCGGCCAGCGGCTGCAGCGGTCTTGGCGCGCTCTCCCCCAGGACGCCTCAGCAACTCCGAAGTGACGGCCCCCGGCGCTCTCTCCTCAGTCGGCTGCTGCGGCCGGGACGCCCCCGCTCCCATCGAGGGGGGAAGGAAAGGTGGTGGGCGCTCTCTCCCTGCTCCCCCCCTCCCCCAGCTCGGGCCCGCCGCTCCTTCCCGCCCGCCAGCCCCGACGGCGCTCGCTCGGCCGCGGTGGCGGTGGCGGCGGCTCCTCCCGGCACGGGCGGCGGCGGCACCTCCCCCGCCGCGTCCTCCCCCCTGCTCCCCGCCTCCCCTCCCCGCGCGCGTTGCCCTCCCCCTCCCCCTCCCCCGCCCGCCTCCGCCGCCTCTACCCCCCCGCCCGCTGTCACATTGGGAGATTCCGCTCTTGCTACATTCGCCGCTCTGGCTCCCGCCCACGCGCGGCTGAGTGACGCAGATCCCGGCGTGGGCAGCAGCCGGGCGGGGGCGGGGGCGGCGGCCACCGGGCCCTGGGCTCGGCCTCGGCCTCTTCCCGCCGCCCGCTCCGCGGAATCCGGAGGGCGGCCCATTCACTCGGCAGCTGGGAGGAACCAAGTGGGCGCCCGGGAGGGGGCGGCTCCCGCGAATCCTGCTCCCGGCGGGGGGAGGGGGCGGGAAGGAGGAAAACGGGGGTGGCGGGAGGGAGGGAGGCTCCCGGCGGGGGGGGGGGGCGGGAAGGGGGAAACCGGGGGTGGCGGGAGGGAGGGAGGGAGGGAGGGGACGCCGCCTCGGGCCTGCTCTCCAGCTGCCGAGGGAACTGGGAAGGTTTGCAATTAAAAAAAAAAAAATTTTTTTTTAAATGTGTGAGGTTCCCAATATAGTGTTTCAAAGAGCACGCCCCGCCAAATCCAACATCCCCCGGGAGGCTGACTTTAAAAAAAAAATAGCACGCTCAGCCCACTAATCTGGGCGCCCGTCTCGCCTCTGCTCCCGCCCGCGCCGGCTCGAGGCTGGTAGGCCAGGTGCGCCCCTCCCGGCCGGCCCAGGCATCCTGCGGAAAGTGGGCTGTGACCGCAGGGAGTGGGGGTGGCAGGTGCGCGGCGCTGGGAGGAAAACTGGCAGTTCCAGAGCACCTCAGCCCCGCCCATCTTGCCCCGTCCCCACCACCGTCCTGGCGTAGGGAGGAGGGGAGGAGTGGGAACCCACAAACCCGAAGTGCGGCGTTGACAACTGTCTTGTTTGCTGGGTAACTTAATTCCAACCTTCTCAACCCTCCTGAAAACCTGCTTGTTATTTTACTGGTTAATATTTTCTATTTCCACGGTGTAAAAATCCGACAGCGCTAGAACAGTCCTGGCATGTGTTCGAATAGAGTTCCCAAGGCACGCTATAGAATATTTGAGTTTAGTTTACATGAACTTTTCCTAACCAAAGAAAGTATTAAAACACCTCCAAAAATGTACTTAAACTATTGCCAAAAAATTTGGAAATTTGTTTTAGGGTCTATTTTTCCTTTCTTTGCAAAAACGGGAAAAGGGAAGAATTCCTCGAATTTTAGCATTGTGTTCTTGAAGGGTAGAGAGCATCTAGTAAATCTAAAACTACTGCAAATACAGGTAAAATTCCGTTTAAACGTACATATACAAACTCAGCTTTATAGGAGGCCAGTCCCACATCCTGGCTGGCCTCCCAGAGTGTGCCTACTTTGCTGATGGGGATACAAGGCATTCTTTGAGATGGGAAATTCTTCATACCACCTCTTTATGTTGCAGCAATGGATGGGGATGATAACATTGAAAGAAAAAAACCTTATTAAAGTACTGAATCTTTCTTTTTCTTTTTGCAAAAACATGTTATAGGAATGAGTAATGCCACAATGGAATATATATAATTAAACCTTTCTCCAGTATTAGTGAAAGGTTCTGTCTGGAATAGTTGTGTTGATTTTCATATGAATAAGCATGCTTACTTCCTTGAATTTTTCTTCAACGGAAGAATCACTACTGGAAGTGTATCTTAGCCTAATTGTCTCGGTTTTGCAGCTGTGGACCCTATTCTGCTAAAGAGAAAGTTAACTTCGGTTGTAATAAAATAAAGACAGCTTTTGGGAAAGATATAGGTCAACAGATTTTCAAATGAACAAATGAAATCTGCAAAATTATTTTCTTACAGTTCCTCTCTGGAATCCTGATGTTTTGCAAACATTGTTTGCTCTGAACAGCTAGAGAAAGATAATTTTCTCCCATAAAGATGTACAATCAGTGATTCATAAGTCATGAAATGCGTAGTCTTACCTGGACTGTTGAGCCTCCCAGTAAAATTGTTTCCAGAGTTGGAAGAAATGACATTTAATCCTCTTCCCAAACTTGTATCTGTCTGACCAGCACTAAACATAATGCTGAAAAGGAAATGTGTCAGGGCAGATAGTTTTTTTTCTGACTTGTAACTGGTTATTTCTACAGTTAAGCACTGAAATCTCTCCTTGTTTGTTTTCTGAGCACATTTAGGTAGTATATTTTTCCCACATTAAGAATGGCATTTTTGGCCCACTTTGCATTGCCTTAAACACCCATGGTGCTGGGGGAAATGGGAGGCAGGAAAATGAAGGAAAGATAAAATTTTAAGCTTTTAGCATCCAATTCTATATGTCTGTATGACAACAGTGTAGTTAATATGGCTGCTCAACAAGAGAATGGAGGCATTCACCCGTATCTGAGACAGCTCAGATAAAGAAACATTGATTCTTATTTACCTCCTTACACTTACTTTCATCTTTCATCGCCAGTGCTACCCCTGAACACCACCTCCTCTGCAACACACACACAGTCTTCTGCCATTCCCAGGCCCTGGTGGTTTGTTAAGGAACAGCATTCCATCCTGTAAGGTAACAATTATGGTTTCTGATTATTCTATATTCCATTCTATCCTGTAAGTATGTCTTACACTTCCCTTGAATTCAATAAATGTATGTTTAATAGGATCTTTAAAAAATAATTATTAAAAATACTTCGGTGATTAGTGCATTTGCAAAAATAAGGGGTTTTTGGACAAAAAAAAAATTCCACATTGTGAAACTAAAGATAGTTTTTAATTTTAAAAAAATGTAGAAAGTTGATAGTGGTTCTGACATTAGAGTGAAAGTTTCCCTGAAAGAGCATTAGTTTATTACTTTTAGAAAGATTTCTTTAAAATGCTTCAGTGATTCAAAACAAAAGAACAAATGATTTTAAATGTTCTTAGAGGAGAGAAGGAATTACAGTATGGCTTGTGACCTACAAGATCTAAGGTATAGTATAATTCTATCCTGTTGTTCTTCTGTTGCCTTAGAACAATTCCATCCATACTTAACGAATTTTCCACTCTATGTGGTGGTGGTCCTAGAGTTAACTGAGTCCTGTTTAATATTCATAATATCAGAAATATAATTTAAATTTCCCTTATGTTACAATATGAAATTTAAAGTTTTGGATGTGTATGTAGATTAAATAGATTTTTTAGTGTATAGAGATTTGACTATTTTATATAGGGAGATTATAAACAAGTTTCTTAAAGGTATGCTAATAGGAATATATATAACTGATCATTCCAAGAGCCGTGACTTTAAAAACATTTGCTCTTCTAAAAAAATAAACAAATCTTCATACTTTGCATTTTATTACAAGACACTATAGAATTTTTTTTTAACATCTTTATTGGAGTAAAATTGCTGTACAATGGTGTGTTAGTTTCTGCTGTGTAACAAAGTGAATCAGCTATACGTATACATACATCCCCATATCCCCTCCCTCTTGCGTCTCCCTCCCACCTTCCCTATCCCACCCCTCTAGGTGGACACAAAGCGCCAAGCTGATCTCCCTGTGCTATGCCGCTGCTTCCCACTAGCTAGCTATTTTACATTTGGTAGTATATATAAGTCCATGCCACTTTCTTGACACTATAGAATTTTAAGAGGTAAAGGATTATGAAGTTCACCTAGTTCAACCTCCTTTGTATATTCAAAGTATTTTCAAATAATTTTCAGAAATTCAGCATACAACTCGTCTAGCTTCCAATAAGTTGGTTATTTGGAAGTTGTATTGCAATCCCTGCTGGGGAAAAAAAGGAAATTGTTATATTCCCAAGATGGACTATAAATCCTTATAAAATGCAAGTGAAAATACACAATTACAGACTTAATGGGGAGCCAGGTAGGATCTTAGGAATCATCTAATCCAATTGACTTCTACAGGTAAGGACATTTATACTATACCTTTCTGATATAAAGAGCAGAAAAATACTAATATAGTATTAGGCAGTAAATACAGCCAAACGTTTAATTGAATGAAGAGTAATTCTGGTTTCATTAACTGTGCCAATATAAAATAAAAATTTCTTTAAAAACTGGCATTCAGGGACAATAATCCTCTCATTCTGCAAATAAAGATTCTTGGAATTTGAGAGAAAAATAAATAAATAATGTTAAATGGTTAAAAAATAATTAATTAAAAAAATAAAAGTTTGTCTTCAAGACAGCAGAGAATGTAAATGGAAACTTTTGAAAAGACTATCAAAAGAGAATTTCTGGACATTTTTTAGGGATAATGCCTTGTTTTTCTTCCTCCTCTATCCTCTCTGGCAGCAGTGGTTACAACTCAGCTACTCTTTCTCTTTTCTTCCCACCTTTTCCCATTTTTCTGGCATTCACTGTGCAGGATCTGTATAGTTAACTGTTCCATGACACTATTTCAGGCCTCAACAACACTGACTACTGTCCACTCATTCCTGGCTGTTACAGACTGAATGTTTGTGTCCCCACCAAATTAATATATTGAAACACAAACCTCCAATGTGATGCTATTAGGAGTGAGCTGTTGGGAGACTATTAGGTCATGAGGTCGAAGCCCTCATGAATGGGATTAGTGTTCTTATAAGCGAGACCCCAGAGAGCTCTTTTGACCGTTCTGATATGTGAGGACATAGCAAGAAGACAGCCATCTATAAACCAGGAAGTGGCCCCTCACCAGATACAGAATCATCTTCCAGTGCCTTGATCCCAGACTTCCAGATTCCAGACTGTGAGAAATAAATGTTTGTTGCTTAAGCCATCAGATGTATGGTACTTTTTTTTTAAAAAAAATTTATTTAGTTAGTTATTTTTGGCTGCTTTGGGTCTTCGCTGCTGTATGCGGGTTTTCTCTAGTTGCAGTGCGCGGGCTTCTCATTGCGGTGGCTTTTCTTGTTGCCACTGCACGGGCTCTAGGCTTGCAGGCTTCAGTAGTTGTGGCGCATGGGCTCTAGAGCACAGGCTCAGTAGTTGTGGTGCACGGGCTTAGTTGCTCCGCAACATGTGGGATCTTCCCGGACCAGGGATCGAACCTGTGTCCCCTACGTTGGCAGGTGGATTCCTAACCACTGTGCCACCGGGGAAGTCCCATATGGTACTTTTTGTTATAGCAGCCTGAGTGGACTAAGGCACTGGCCATTAATAATTCTCAGCTAACTACACAAGGCTAACTACACAGTGGAAAGTAGGTTAAAAAAAAATACTCTGCTCAGCCTCTGGAATCTATCTAAACCGTCTTCCATTTGCACACCACATTCTTGGCTTTCTTTCTTGTTCCTCACAATCCCATGTTTAGCTTTTGCTCTTCTCCACCCAATTTGCTGGATTGACAGCAAGTCTGTGCTCACTCTCCCACCTTGTCTCTGTGCTTGTCTTTTTCTTCATATCTACACTTTGCCGGCAGAGGACCCACCAGCTCAAGTCCCCCTTTTAAGCATTCCACATGAGAGTGGATGGAAGATTTTGTTTGTTTCCTTAACAAAGGTGTATGACTTGTTAACCAAGATGTGGAGCAAAGGAATAAGAAAAGAGCATGTGAAGGAAGAGAACCTTTCTTGAAGTAAATGGGCAAGAGTTGGAAGAAAGTGGAAGAGATGAAGAGACACAAAGAAGATAACTGCATTTGTGAGAAGCTGACTAAAGTGGACATAACTCTTCTGGAAGAAATGAAAAACCAAAGAAAAAGTACCCGAGTCCATGGTGGAGAAAAAAGAAGAGACAGAGAAGAGATCATCCCAACATAAATTCCTCTAAGCTCGCCACAAAAATGTGCTCTTGACCTGGGACAGATGGTAATGATGGAATGGAGTATTGGGGATAGATGTGCAGGAAGAAGGGACAGAGAAACAGCGGGCATCCTGCTCTCTTCACTTGAAGAGAGCCTGTATATTATCTTTAAGTTGGATTGGAAGAGGTGGTGAATGTATCAGGTACAAGTGTGTATCAGGAAAAGGAAAGAAAAGCAGAATGGGTTCAAAAAATACCCTCTGCACCAAGTGCTTTCACCATACTATGGTTCACATATGAAGAAATTGAGTGTGTTAATATTAATGATTGGGCTAATTGTCACAACAAATTACTCAACACTGCCTTCTAGGAGCAGACACTCGGAAAGGACAATGCATGTATTGTACAATAAGAGACTTAAAACTATTGAGATAAAAGTAAATCAAACATGGTTCTGTTCACATATAATTGCCAAGTTACAGTTTGGATTATATTGTTGTGCTTACCCAGATTTACACATCGTGACTCATCAGCCTGCCCAGGATTGGCAATAATATATGGTAGTCAAAAATTTTAAGGACCTTGATTTCTTAATAATAGAAACTATTGCTGCATTTTTTTTCACTTTCTACTGTAACAACAGTCTCTAATAGTGACAGAGTGAGAGTTTTTTCCAACTACAAATATATTCCTCAAATAAAATTTTCCAAATCTGGTGTCGGGGCTCTTATGCGAATTGCTGGTCAAAGGGTAAATAACCTTTAGAAGGGTAATTTGGCAAATTGAGCCAGGAGTTTCAAAAGTGTTCATACAATTTGATCCAACAAATTCACTTCTAGGTTATTATTCTAAGTTTATAAACATTAAGAGGAAGATATTTATTACAACATTATTTACAAGATTGAAAAAGCAAAACATCTGAGATGATGAATTGGTTAAGTTATAGCACATCGATGTAACGGAATACGTTTAATAACATTGGGAAATGCTCATGATACAATAGTAGTGGTCAAAATAGGACAGAGCAGAACAAACTATAATCACCCTACCTAAATATGAAAGGAAATTTACCAAATGTTAGCAGTAGTTATCTCTAGATGATGGTATTATAATTTTTTATGCTTCCTTTAGTTTTCAAAACTTTAACAACAAACATGCATTACCTTAAAAATCGGGGGAATTTTAAATGTTTTTTTTGCGGTACGCGGGCCTCTCACTGTTGTGGCCCCTCCCGTTGCGGAGCACAGGCTCCGGACGTGGAGGCTCAGCGGCCATGACTCACGGGCCCAGCCGCTCCGCGGCATGTGGGATCTTCCTGGACCAGGGCACGAACCGGTGTCCCCCGCATCGGCAGGCGGACTCTCAACCACTGCGCCACCAGGGAAGCCCTAAATGTTGTTTTAAAGAAAGATCCTGCTTCAAAAGCAGTTTACAATGAAATAAAAATGAAAACAAAATTGTATGTTTATCTATTTGAAGACAGCAACAAAAGTCAGGAACTTGGGCGGCCCTGGTGGCGCAGTGGTTAAGAATCTGCCTGCCAATGCAGAGGACATGGGTTCGAGCCCTGGTCTGGGAAGATCCCAAATGCCGCGGAGCAACTAAGCCCGTGAGCCACAACTGCTGAGCCTGCGCGTGTAGAGCCTGTGCTCCACAACGAGAAGCCACGACAATGAGAAGCCCGTGCACCGCAATGAAGAGTAGCCCCTGCTTGCCGCAACTAGAGAAAGCCTGCAGACAGAAACGAAGACCCAACACAGCCAAAAATAAATAAATAAATAATTTTTTTAAAAAAAATCAGGAACTTATCCAACAAATATGTATGTATGGAGCCCTTCGTACGTTATTAGTCCTGTATAACTCTTGTGTATTGTGAGCCTACCATGTGTGAGATGTGAATATATGTGTGTGTGAGTATATATATATATATGTGTGTGTGTGTATATATATATGTATCATTATATGTGTGTATATATCATATATATCTGTATATATATATTATAATGTTACAAATATACTCATCCTTCTTTTATTTTTCTGATTAATCATTCAGGCAGGTATAAACCTGTATCTTCTTGAAGGTGCCCCTACTCCAGGGACGTATGCAGTCCCTGGGCTTTTGTAATTATTTCACTAGGCTTCCACAGGCAAACAATGACAGAATTGGCTTCTGGGCAGCCCCTGGTGTCACTGTTTCTCACTGCCAGTTTTGCCGCAGTAAACTGGGCCCACCAGATGCAGTGCTGGTCCAGTACTGCTGAGACCCTTCTGCAGCCTGCGTGGTTTTTTAGGGGAGGACAGAGGAGCCCGCTCTCTATCTCCAAGACTGCCCTTTGCAGGGCTCTGCTCTTCCTTCATTTCACAAGCACAAACATCTCCCAAGGGTGTTGGCTCCATGCTGGACTTGGTCAGCTCCAGACTCAAAGCCACTCCTATCCTCATCCCAGGAATCAAACTACCGGCAGTGGCTCTCTTTCAGACTACTTTCTGATAGATTTTAAATTTGTCTTACAGTATCTTTTCTGGATTATATAAATTTTGAGTCATTCTTCTCATTCCTGTTCTTGCAACCTCTCAGCTTGCCTAACAGTCGAGGTTCATTTGCGTAAGGACTATTTACATTGCCGAGAAGGTTCCCATGGCAGGCTGCCCAGATGCTTACGATCCAGATCCTCTGAGCACCAGGGTAGTTGCACAAGGCCCCTCTGTGTGCCTGGGTGTCGCCCTCCACTCCTACTCACACATACTGTGGAGGAGTAGGAGTTTTGAAGAACTGAACGCTCCACCTTCCTTGTATGCTAAGGTCAAGAAATAGACAGGTTACTTATAAGGTGGCATTTTTCAAACAAGAATGGACACCCAGAAACAGATGGACAGTGGGACGGCCATTAGAGGCAGGACAAGACATTGTAAAGAAGTAAGAATAATCTAGGCTTCCCACTCGGCACAGCAAGCTGACAGCTAGGTGTCCTGTCTGAGAAAGAAAGGGGGACTCAGGTGAGGCAGGTCCCCAGTGCTGCTGCGAACAATGTGGTTGCTCCTTTCTCTTCAGGGCCGCACAGAGATCTAGGCAACATCACTTTGGATTTCATCCAGCTTCCTTCACTAGCTTTCACACCCCCTGTCAGGCACCCAGTGTTCTCCTGATGTCTGAGTTTGGTTTGTTTCCTGAGAAGGAAGAATATGATCTGATCCAGATATACCTGGAGGTGTTAATGTTGCAGTGTGCTACTTTTCCAAAGATGTGCATACCTGGAGATTGTTTGAGCAACAACTAAACACCTACTGAAGGACACACACACACACTGTAGTATACTCAAGAGAATTTAAAAAATAAATAGATAAGCCTCTGCCCTAATTCCTGGTCTAGAAAGGGGAATAGACATGTGAAAGAATAGTTGCTCCACATTGTAAGATGTTCTTAGTCCCACAGTGGAAAGGGTGATGATTCTACCTTGGATGGGGCACAGGGGTGAAAGTCATGAGGCTTACAAGAAAGTGACAATTGGACAGGTCTTGAAGGATGAATTTAATAGAAAGACTCAGGAAGTACGGGCACTCCCTAGCAAGTACAGAGGCAGTGAAACAGCATGAAGCAAGAGCAGTGAATTAGGGCAATAATTGTAAAATGAAACCTAACTGGTTCCAAATGACTTCAGAATGAAATGTGAGGAGGGCAGAGGCAGAAGATGAGGTTGCAAAGAACAAATTATGTAGCATCCTCATATGATACTCTAAGCAGTTGTGGGTTTTATCCTGTTGGTATAGTCCTCATCTTCAGTGAGTGCAAGAATCAAACTGGTAGTGTTAGACATCAGAATGGTAGTTAAAATTAGGGAAGAAGGAGGTGATTGGAAAGGGAACAATCAGGACTTCTGAAGTGTTGGCAAGGCTCTCTTTCTTGTTTTAGACTGTGCTTATATGGCTGTTCACTTTGTAAGAATTTATTGAACTGCATATTTATGATTTCAGTACTTTTCTTAATGCATGTTACACTTCTCAATTGTAAAAAAGTTTTCTTTTTAATCAAACTGGGTAATTTGTTCAAAACACAGATTCCAGGGCCTCACACTCAGACATTCTGAGTGTAGGCCTGGGCTGGGACTCAGGAATCTGCATTTTTTAAACAATTACCTTGGAGCGGACGCGCAACCACTGCGCCACCAGGGAAGCCCCAGTACTTTTCTTAATGCATGTTACACTTCTCAATTGTAAAAAAGTTTTCTTTTTAATCAAACTGGGTAATTTGTTCAAAACACAGATTCCAGGGCCTCACACTCAGACATTCTGAGTGTAGGCCTGGGCTGGGACTCAGGAATCTGCATTTTTTAAACAATTACCTTGGAGGATCTAAAGCCAAAAGGGACCCCTAGACCACACTTTGAGAACACTGCTAGGGCTGTTGGGGAGTCACCCAAAAGGTTTAAGCAAGAAATTAAGAACAACGATTTGCCTGTCTGAATGTGCTGGATTAGGGAGAGGAATAAGTTGAGGATGGCTTCCATTTTATACCCAATAGCACTTGCAGGTCCTATATCCCATTCCCTCTTTGCTTTTGAAAGAGATGTGACAAACAAGGTGCTAATGTATTTTTTGAGATGTGTTTTCTTTTGGGGGGGTTCTTAAATATGAAAAAATTTGACCCCAGTACAATAATTTCTAATAGTCAAATTTAAGGCATGGAACAAGCCCGTGGGGTAGATATTCTGAGGCAAGGAGCAACTTTCTAGAATTTTTTAAATGAGTGCATGCTTAGCCTATGAGTAATAGTTGTTCAGCTACTGACCCACCATTGTTATGTCAGGTACTTAAGGATAAGTGATTTACATGGATGCAGCTAAATTCTTTTTCTTGTGCCCCTTTATAATCAGAGGGATAGTTTTGTGACATAAAGCAGCCAACATGGTATTCTTCCAAACCATAATCCCTATGGGAAAAAAAAAAGACAAATTTTGTTTTTCCTTTGGTGTTCACAGAGTTGGAAAAAGAAAGGGGAAACTATACTTGGCCTTAAACAGAGAATGGGAAAGTCCAAAAATATGACACAAAATGTGTGCAGATTTTCCTCCTCATGACTGAAATACTGAGGAAATGCCGCAAGGTAAGGTTTTTTAATTGCCAGAATTATTACTTTGTAACCAGAGTCTGTCAGTCCATTCATTAGATCAGCAAAAATGTTTAAGTCTGACAACACAAAGCGTTGACTAGGATTAAGAGCATTAGGACTCATATACGTATAAATTGATGTAATCACTTTGGAGAGCAATTTGGCAATATTTAGTCAAGTTAAAGGTGTGCATACTCTTTGACCCAGAAATTGCACTCCCAGGTATATTCTCAGAGAAACTCTCTTACCTATGCCCAAGAATATTCACAGCATCACTGGTTGCAGTACTTAAAACTTGGAAACAACCTGTTGATATATTATATCAATAGGAGAATTTATGAGTAAATTGTGATATATTCATACAGTGGATATAGCTGTGAAAATAAATGAAATAGATCTACATATCTTCCATGGGAGAATCTCACAAATATGATGTTGGATAAAAGAGCAAGTGGCAGATAAATGTGTACAATCTGATGACATTTATATCAAGGTTAAAAATTGTAAATACTATTGTTGTGTGGGAAATTACCTTGCTGCTACGGAAGCCTGTTAAGTATAACAACAGGCAAGCTCTCCAAGAGATCACAGAACAGAAGGGCTTACAGACCAAAATGAGATACTTATATCTCATGGTTTATTAAATCAATTGAAAACACACAACAAAAAGCAAGGTGAAAGAGCTGGGGTAGTTTAAGATGACACTACCTGAATCCTCAGCCCTGTCCCTGTCTTCCTCGATAAGGGTATGCCAACAAGGACCAGAGTTGAGATCTGATTGAGCAAAGCGACCCAACACATAGAAGGTGCCTAGTGTCAAAATGCACACTTGCTCTGCAGGTTTGGGAGCAAGTGCATCTGGCTGATAGCTGTATTGTAATTAGCCTGATGAGCAGTTATGGATTTTATTTTGCATTAGTTGTGCAGAGGACGTGAGGAGTCAATGGTCAGCCGAACTAAGACCTCGTAAATAGTGAATGCCTCGTGTGCCTCCTGTATCTTCAGTGTGTCATGAGTATTTGATGATTCATGACCTCATATATGTTTAGTGTATCATGACTATTAGGTATTTCTTGGTCTTTCCATCCATTTCTAATTATGTTCATTATAGTTCATTATTCAAATGCTCTACTTACTTTATCTATGTCTAACATGTCTCAGAAGTTACTGACTTAATCTTACGTATTTTACAAAATTTGCCTGTCTCATAAGCTATTTTCTTTAATTCTAGTTTCACTTTTTTCCCTATGTGTTCATTTCTCTTATTTTTTAAAGCAGAATTGAATATTCTTTGTTAATTGAAATATAGTTAACATATAATATCATGGTAGTTTCAGGTGTACTACATAGTGATTTGACATTTGCATATATTACAAAATGATCAACTTGATAATTCTAGTAACCATCTGTCTTCATATGAAGTTATTACAGTATTATTGACCATATTCCTTATGCTGTATATTACATCTCTGTTACTTATTTATTTTATAACCAGAAGCTGTTACTGCTTAATCCCCTTCACCTATGTTGCCCATTCCCACCCCACTCCCTTCTGGCAACAACCTGTTTGTTCTCTGTATCTATGAATCTGTTTTCATTTTGTTTTGTTTGTTTTGTTTTTTAGATTACACGTAAAAGTGAGATCATATGGTATTTGTCTTTGTCTGATGCATTTCACTTAGCATGATACCCTCTAGATCCATCCATGTTGTCACAAATGATTTCATTTTTTATGGCTAAGTAGTATTCCATTATATATATATACCACATCTTTATCTATTCAACTGTCAATGGATACTTAGGTTGCTTCCATATCTTGGCTGTTTTAAATAATGCTGCTATGAACATTAGTGTGTATATTTCTTATAGAATTAGTATTTTTGTTTTCTTTGGGTAAATACCCAGTGGAGTTGCTGGATTGTGTGGTAGTTCTATGTTTAATTTTTTGAGGCACCTCCTTACTGTGTTCCACAGTGGCTGCACCAGTTTACAAGCCCACCAGCAGCACACAAGCGTTCCCTTTTCTCCACATCCTCATCAATACTTGTTATTTGTTGCCTTTTTAATGATAGCCATTTTGACAGGTGTAAGATAGTATCTCATTGTGGTTTTTTGCATTTCCCTCATAATTAGTGATATTGAGCATCTTTTCATGTGACTGTTGGCCATCTGTACGTCTTCTTTGGAAAAATGTCAACTCAGATTCTTTGCCCAGTCTGGTGCTTGTTTTTTTGATGTTGAGTTATATGAGCTATTTATTTTAGATAGTATTCCCTTACTGGATATATTGTTTGCAATTATCTTGTCCCATTCAGTAGGCTGCCTTTTTGTTTTGTTGGTGGTTTCCTTTGCTGTGCAAAAGCATTTTAATTTGATATGGTCCTATTTGTTTATTTTTGGTTTTGTTTCCCTTGCCTAAGGAGATCCAAAAAATATTGCTAAGACTGATGTCAAAGAGCATACTGCCTATATTTTCTTCTGGGATTTTTATGGTTTCAGGTCTTATATTTAAGTCTTTAATCCATTTTGAATTTATTGTTATATATGATGTGAGAAAGTAGTACAGTTTCATCCTTTTGCATGTAGCTGTCCAGTTTTCCCAGCACCATTTATCAAAAAGGCTGTCTTCCCCATTGTATATTTTTGCCTCCTTTGTCATAGATTAATTGACCATATAAGTGTGGGTTCATTTCTGGGCTCTCTCTTCTGTTCCATTGATCTGTGTCTGTTTTTGTGCCAGTACCATACTGTTTTGATTACCATAGCTTTGTAGCATAGTTTTAGGATGCTTGATACGTCCAGTTTTGTTCTTCCTTCCCAAGATTGCTTTGGCTATTCTGGGTATTTTACGGTTCCAATACAAATTTTAGAATCATTTGTTCTAACTCTGTGAAAAATGTCATGAGTATTTTAGTAGAGATTGCATTGAATCTGTAGATTGCCTTGAGTAGTATGGTCATTTTAACAATATTAATTATTCTAATTCATAAGCATGGTATATCTTTCCATTTGTTTTTGTCTTCTTCAGTTTCTTTCATCAGTGTCTTATAGTTTTCAGAGGACAAGTCTTTCAGAATTGAATACTTATAAATAATTCAGTAAACAGACATTGTAAATATATGTGTAACATGATTAAAGTATAAACAAATGCTTGGAAAGAGTAATCCCCAAGTTCAGCATTTGGCTCAAGATGGTGGAGAGGGAAAAAAAATGTATTCAGATGGAGTTCGCAGGGCTTTAATTACATTAGTAATGTTTTATTTTTCAATATGGATGGTAGATGTATGAGTATTTATTATATTATTCTTTAAATTTTTCACATCTGAACTTTTTCAAAATAAATTTAAGAAAATTTTGAAATAGTAAATATATGGTATCTTACAAGTAATAGGCATTTAATACATATCATTTTGATTTTAATAAAGTTAAAGAATTTGACTGGGCTAACTAAATTGATATGTCATCCTTCTATTGCTGGTACCTACATATATTTTTCAACAAATATTTGCTGAGTACCTACTATTTACAAGGAAGGCATTGCACCAGTTGTTACGGATGATGAAAAGCTGAGTGAAAGAAAATTCTTACTCTCAAGAGTTACTCTCAAGGTTGCAATTTAATCAGAAAGTTGAGACTACTGAAAAAATAAGAACAATACCAGAGCATAATATAAGTGCCTTTAGAGATATACAGCTAGTCAGTCTAGGTGTGGCTAGTCAGTCTAGGATGAGATCAAAATGCCTTTGAGAAGTGGCATTCAATCTGGGCCTTGAAAGAAGTACATGTCAACAGGTGAAAACAGTGAGGAAAGCATTCCAGGAAAAGGAAGTACAATGAATAGAGAAGTAAAGTGTAGGGCATGCTCACTCCGTGTCAAGGCTGGGTATGGGAGAGTGGCACAGAGGGTGTTAAGAAGTTAAGTCAGGACAAGAATCCTTCTATACAACATTAGCAGTGGTTACCTATGGTTGAGATTATGGGTAATTTCAATTTGTTTCTTTGTAATATTCTGTATAGTCAACATATTCTACAGTGACCATATATTACCATGTATTACAGTGACCACAAAACTGATTTTTGTTGAAATAGCTGGACAATTTGCATATGGAGCTCTGACCATCTGGAAAGGCAGGGACAAATACTCTATTTTGTTCTTTTCGAGATTTATCAGGATTGCCTGGCTAAAGCCCATTAACAGAGAACAGTAATGAGGCCCTGAAATAAAATTATCTTTAGGAATGGGCAGACTTAGGTGTCCCGTCATAAACATAAGAGCCTAGGCATTCTTGGAGGAAGCGTAGCACATGGCTAAGCTGGAAGTTCCTTGGGACCCAGCCACCCTGGCCCAGTGCTGTGCATTAGGGGAAAATGGTAACTCTTGCTGAGTATGTGAAGGACTTGAAGAGAGCTGTAACTGCAGATCCACAGGTCAGGGCCCTACCATGGCTGGGCAGGGGCCAAAACCAGCAAAGGCATTTTCACAGAATGGACTATGTACTAATGAAAGGGCCTAGATCTTTCCCTCTAGACCTGGCATTGGAAACACAACTCACACTTGTCCTTTGGACTAAACCCTTGAGGTCTTTAGACAGTTTGAGGAGAGTCTATATTAGACTTTCTGCTGATAGGGCAAGTAAAGGTCTAAGAAATTTATTATAAAAATAAAGATATGACTATAGCAATAAAATGGCTTTGTGAGTTAGGCCAGAAAATATTGGTCCATGTTATGCAAATATCCTGCATTAAATATGTGTTAATTTATAATCAGATGGATGTTACTTTTATGAGTCCTATTCTAAACACAAAATTAACTTAAAAATACAACATGAACTTTGATCCATAATCAATATAAAAGTGGAAAAAATATTAATATAAAGATTTCTATACTTTAATCTCTTAAAATGACTTGATATTATAACTGGTCTCTGACAGTGTCTAAATAAGTTTTGTTACCTTGACGAAAAGGACTTTGCTGTACTGTCAACATAGATAGCCTGGTTCGAAATTCAACTTGATCATATCAAAGTTGGTGGTTCTACACAACCAGAGGAGGGAAGTTAAATCGTGTGTAATCTGCTTCATCTGGCTGGACATGTAAGCATCTTGGAAGACACTGTTTCTTCCTCATCTAGAACTCTGCAACACTCATCCAACACCTTTGAAAGAATTTTAGTTAGTCAAACCTTAAAAATTCTTGAGATTTTTGTAGCTGAGGCTCATGCTTGGCTTCTTGAAATATGAAACAAACTCTGCAAAGTAGTAGTATAATTTGTTAACATGGAGATTTTCATTGAGAGCAGTGTTAAAGGAGAATGAATCCTTTTACCAGTGTACATTAGGGAAATATGGTACACTCTTCTTATCTAATTTCCACTAGATAGAGAGCTCCTAGGAGGCAGGGGCTCTGTCTTAATGGTTTTTAAACCTTCAGTATTTGACCTGGAATAGAGCCTATAGCAGCTGCCCAATATATGTATGGTGAATTACTGGTTTTTTGAGGAAGGATAGTTGGCAGGGTTAGGCGCAGCTGCAAGTGATGCTGTGTATCATTCTGGACCAAAAACATACCTTTTACTGTTTGGATATATCGTAGGATTACTTCTGTGTTCTAAAGTTCTTGAGAGTTTGGATAGTTGAACTTGATAAAAGGACTCCGTTTGTGCTTTGTTGTCATATAACTTGTGGAGTCAATGTTTTAGCAAAGACTTTTTAACGTTGCACAGAAGAGAAGTGAACTTCAGGCCAAGGGTGGAGGCAGCCCTGTCTCCTGAGGGACTAGAACCAGAGCCAGGAAGCCTGCAGGAAGCAGGGAAGCATGCTGTCTTTCTCCTCTCTGCTTTTCTCTCTGTAGATTTCGTTCCTCTTTTTCTGCAGGTGTTTTTACTTCCTCAGGGTGCACAGCCCCAAGCACTGCTGATCCACAGCTCCCCATCTCTCATCTTTTCTGTTGGAGAAACCAGGACAGACTGAAATGAGCATTTTTGTCTCGATTTCCAACTCCAGTGAGAAAGACTGATCTGCCCAGCTCAGGCCAGGGGGATACTCTTCACTCAATAATTTGTGTGATAACAGAGACTGAAGTTACAGGCATTACAGAACTGATTTTATATTTTCTAAGGAAAAATGTGTATCGTATATATCGCTAGTTAAAATCACGTTACACTGTTGGGCTCTAAATTCTCAGAAGCCTGGGAGGTTTCCTTCCTTGAAGGGTGAAAAAGTAGTGAACAGATGGGCCTCCCACCATCAGGCCCATCTCCCTGGGGGCCTAGAACACATCTTTGGACCTCTGCTTTCAGAGGAGACTGACCAACCATGCCCAGGATGTCACAGCTGACAGTCAGCTGGCCCCAGTGCCTCCCCGAGTCCATTCCCGATGGCCAAGTGTGAAGAGTAAACAATCTGCAGAAATTCAGTGGTGTCAAAGGAGCTAGTCCAAAGTCATGCCGTGATGCTCTGATTTTAATGACGCCCAGGAACAGCCCCAGAGGCGAGTGTGCAGCTGCCAGGGGAGCAGCTGGTGGGCTTCCCGCTGGGCTACGGGAGGCTGGGCCCTGGGGGGGCGGGGAGGGGTGGAGAGGAAGAGCGTGGCAGGGGCGCGCGGAGGCGGCCCTCCGCGCAGCAGTCTGTTTCGCTCGGCTTGTTAGGTTGGCACGCGGATTGAAAAATGTACGTCTAAATCTATTTCTGGCTTTTAAATGTGTGAAGGAAACACATAACTTTATTATTTTATTTTTGTCAAGTTAAAGACAGAGCCAGATGCCCCTAAAGCGTATGCATTCTGTAAGGAGTTTCTATTCTTTGGTGCAGCATCTTTGGAAGCAAAAAATCAAAGACAAATAGGTCATCTCCTCTAAGTTTTCTGGAGGAATATTGGCAATAAAAAGAATTAGAGTCAGCACTGGTAACTAATGGAGATGAAGGAAATAAAACCAGGGAAGACGCTGAAATTTTTTTAAAAGAACTTGTAAAGGAAAAACAATGAAGTAAGTATTGATGTAATATGAATATGTTATTATTTGTTAAAATGCCAAAAATACTGCAGATATAAATAACCTTTTAAAATTTAGTGAGACGCATATGAACAGTTGCAGAAATTCCCTTGCCAGAGGAGTTTGGAAATCTTCAAAGCTTAAGATCCTTTTGTGAATGGTCAGAGTGATTAGGAATGAAAGAAATCTGGAAAAATAAAAGCACATTAGCAATACAACTACAACAGATATATTCCTGGGAGGGGTTGTTATGATAAATTTAACTTCAACTGTAGTGCTTCACAGTCAAAAAAAATCTTATAAAACAAAATACTGTAGATGTGTGTTTATTTTGTTCAATAACAAATGAACTGTAACATCAGGGGAGCAGCTGGTGGGCTGCTCCCCAAAAATACTGTAGATATGTTTGTTTATTCAAAAGATATTTTTTGAGCATATGCTATGTTCCAGGCACTGTGCTAAGCATAGGGAATATACTGGTAAATAAGTTGGATGCTGTGCCTACACACATATCCCTACCTAAGCTTTGAGTTGATCAGAGAAAATATCATAATCACCAAATCAAATAGCTGCATGGGACCTAAGAGATCAGTTAGTCCAAACTTTTATTTTACACAGGAAACTGAGGCCTAAAATATTGTATAAGTGAAACTGGCTGTGCTCTTGGCCTCTCTCTTTTTGCTCTCGAAAAGAAGCATTTCTTGTCCTATAGGTCCTTCTCAAATCTCCAAACTGTATGCCATGTAACAAATGTAGACATTAATCTGTTTCTATTACAGACTTTCAATATTCCTATGCTTTTCTGGAAAAGAAACAGGAAATCAAATTTTAAAAAAAACCCTAAAGTCCAATTTTCAATATCTAATCCAGTTTTTTCAGGAAGTGTTAGCCATGTGATTTCTATTGCCATCAAAAACAGTCATGTCATGTGATACTGACCATCTGTTTAGGAAATGGCAGATACGCTTGGAAAATCCAGAGTAATAAGAACTCAAAACCATCATTGGTTAGAGAGGTTATCAGTCCAAGAAGATGCCACTTCTGTCAGATGTGGATGAAGCTTTATTAGATGGACCATCTGGATTTCACGCCTACCTGTGCTCTAGACTTGTTCTGATAACTGTGTGTCCCTTGGTTGTCTGACCTGCAGTTGTACTGCACTGTTAGCACAATGCTTGCCACCCACAAGGATGTTGTGACAGTTGTTCAAGTAAATGCTATAAAGCAGTCTGAGCAATTCAAAAGAAGGGTGCTGCATAACCACCCAAAATCATTATACAGGTACAGCTGTTTTTTTATATTTATGTAGTCTTAATACAGTAATATAAAAGATTCCTCAAGATATGTTTGAATGTCTGTGTGTGTTTCATTCGGTTTGTTATTCATTCTAACTTTTAAATTGATTATTATTATTAACCTGGCACTAAAGGTTTCTAGAGCCCCACCCCACCCCCTGCCTGTTAATCTATAACATAATGAATTGGGTCATGATTTCCTAGCTGAATCTGGATCATTTGGGCATGGACTCAGATATGTTGGAGACACATGTTTGAGAATCTATTTGGCTGGATGACTTGGACTGAAGCCTCAAAGTAAAAAAAAAAAAAAGGAAAAACACAACTAAATACAAGCTAATAAATCCAAATACCTGACAGCATTGAAGCTGTCAGGGATGATGGTGACCTAACCATCACAGATGAGTTTCTATACAGCCCTCTTTGTTTTTCTTCCCCCCTCCCTCCCTTCCCTCCTTCCATCCTTCCCTTCTCTTTCTTTCTTTTTCTTTCTTTCTTACAATAGGTTTATTGAGATGTAATGCACATACCAAAAAATTTACCCTTTCAAAGTGTGCAATTCAGTGTTTTTAGTATATTCACAGAGTTGTACAATTATCAGCCAAAATTCCACAGCATTTTCATCAGCCCCCAAAGAAACCCCATACCCATTAACAGTCACTCCCCAGTGCCCCTCCCCTAACAACTACTAATCAACTTTCTGTCTCTATGGATTTGCCTACTTTGGACATTTTGTGTAAATGGAATCATACAATAAGTGGCCTTCAGCGTCTGGCTTCTTTCACCCAGAATAATGCTTTCAAGGTTCATTGATATTCATTCCTTTTTATGGCCAAATAATATTCCATTTATGGATATGCCACATATTGCTTATCCGTTCATCAGGACATTTAGGTTATTTCGGCTTTTTAGCTATTATGAATAATGCTATTATGAATATTAGTGTACAAGTTTTTGTGTGAACATATATCGATATTTTTAACTAGAATTGCTAGGTTATATGGTAACTCTATGTTTAACTTTTTGAGGAACTAAAACTGCCTTCCAAAGTGACTGCATCCATTTTACATTCCCACCAACAAATAATAAGGGTTGAAATTTGTCCACATCCTTGTTGGCACTTGTTATTGTCCAAATTTTTGCTTATAGCCATCTTGGAGGGTGTGAAGTGGTTTCTCATTATGATTTTGATTTGCCTTTCCTTAATGACTAATAACGTTGAGCATCTTTTCATGCATTTGTTGGTCATTTGTATATCTTCTTTGAAGAAATATCTAAGTCCTTTGCCTATTTTTAATTGGGTTATTTCTTTTTTATTGTTAAATTTTAAGAATTCTTTGTATATTCTGGTACAAGTCCCTTAACAGATAAGTGACTTACAAATATTTTGTCCCATTCTGTGTGTTGTCTTTTCACTTTCTTGAAATGAAGCACAAAATTTTAAATTTTGATGATGTTCAATTTACCTTCTTTTGTTGATGCTTGTGCTTTTGGTGTCATATTTAAGAAACCATTCCTAATCCAAGGTCACAAAGATTTATTCCTATATTTTCTTCTAAGAGTTTTGTAATTTTAACGTTTATATTTAGGTCTGACTCATTTTGAGGTAATTATTTTATATGATGCAAGGTCGGAATCCAACTTCATTCTTTTGTGTGTAGATATCTAGTTGTTCCCTTGAATTGTCTTGGTTAGCCTCCTTGTAGAAGATCAGTTGACCATAAATATGAGGGTTTGTTTTTGGATTCTCAGTTCTGTTCTGTTGATCTGAATGTCTATCCTTATCCCACTACCACCCTGTCTTGATTGCCATAACTTTGTAGTAAGTTTTGAAATGGGGAAGTGTGAGAAAATTTCTGCAAAAAAGCCAGCTGAAATTTTGATATGTATTATATCGAATCTGTAGACCAATTTAAGGAGTACCACTACTTTAACAATATTAAGTCTTCCAATCCATGAACCTGGGGTGTCATTTCCATTTATTTAGATCTTCTTTAATTTCTTCCAGTGATGTTTTAAGAGTTTTCAGTGTGCAAATCTTTTATTTATTTTGCTCAATTTATTCCTATTTTTATTCTTTTTGATGTTACTGTAAGTGAAATTGTTTTCTTAGTTTCACTTTCACCTTGTTCATTGCTAGCGTATAGAAATATACTGACATTTGTATATTGATCTTGTATCCTGCAACCTTAGACATTGTTTGTTAGTTCTAGCATTTTTTTAGTAAATTCCTTAGGATTTTCTATATACAAGAGCATGTCATCTACAACTAGAGATAATTTATTCTTTCCAATTTAGATGCCTTCTATTTCTTTTTCTTGCCTAGTTTCCCTGTCTAGAGCCTCTAGTACAGTAATGAACAGAAGTGGCAAGAATGGATATCCTTGTCTGTTTCCTAATCTTAGGGGGAAAGCATCTGGTCTTTCACTATCATGTATGATCTAAGTTGTGGACTTTCTGTAGATGACCTTTATCAGGTTCAGGAAGTTCCCTGTGTAGCTCTCTTTAAATGCCATTGATGGGCAGGGCTGAATTGTTCAAACTAATGAGATCTAAAAGTTCATTGGGGACTTTATGTCCTTTTCAATGTTGTAATAAGATATGGAAACCATATGCCCACTAGAGCCGGATTATCTATTTTTTTTCTGGAAAAGGCTGCATGTTGCAGAAGGAACTTTTCTGTATTTCTCTTTTCCTATCCCCCAAGCATTCTTCCTTATCTACCACCACATGAGAGCAAACAACTGATTGTGGCAGGTAAATATAATAGCTTCTCTCCATACTCTCCTTATGCTTGTAGGATGCAGTATATTTGTACACAGATTTCAATAGCACATATTCTATGGATGATATATAAAATAAGCTGCAGGAAGTCAGTAAAGGTGTCAACTCCAGAAAACCATCTCAACAGACTTCTAAGAAAACAAGACATTATCAAATCCAACTTAAATTTTAGTTCTCAGGGGATCTGGCAAATTAGGACTTGCTCCTCATCCTGGAAAAAGAATTGCTGATTTGATGGTGATTGTGACAATGATAAAGATGATGATGATGCAGCCTCATCAGTTTACTGTGTAAGAACTACCAGGTGGTAAGTGGTACCTTTAAGAGGCGGAAGTCAAAGAGCTAATGCAGGACTGGCCACCCAGGTAAAAACAATCCCAGCCAGGGAAGACACAGTATGGCAGAATTAATTGAATGGCTTTGGTTCTATTCTCTAACTTCTATTCTCAATTTTCCAACTTCTTATTGCAATTAGACTGCCATTTTCCCTAGTGGCCAGTATTCATCTCTCACTCTCAACTTTTAGCACTTTGCCTTTTGCTCTGTGTAGTGTCTAGGGACAATAAGTACTGCCCTTGGCTGCCCCATGAACCTCTCCCTTAAATGGCAGAATAGAAACACTGCATGTCTCTTGTGTCTGGAACTGACCCTGCACGCACCCCAGATTTGACTTTGCTTAGCCTTGCATTATTTATGTACGAGAATTATAATCTGAAAAGCAAACCATAACATTAAAAAAAAAATCTTTAAAGTCCACATCATGTGCTTTCAGAGCCAAGTAACAAATGTCTAGTACTCTAAGTCTTAATAGCAAGACCAATTCTGCTCTTTGAATT
Source organism: Physeter macrocephalus (assembly GCF_002837175.3). Classification (NCBI taxonomy): domain Eukaryota; kingdom Metazoa; phylum Chordata; class Mammalia; order Artiodactyla; family Physeteridae; genus Physeter; species Physeter macrocephalus. The sequence goes on along the minus strand of NC_041215.1, from coordinate 95,055,324 downwards.
GAGAGCCAGCTTCGCTACCTCTGACAGAAGAGAGATTATTCTTTGCTTATTTCCATTCTTTTTTTTAACATTCTCATGAATTTTATTTTATTTATTTATTTATTATTTTATTGGATTATAGTTGATTTACGATGTTGTGTTATGAGTATTTCCATTCTGCGAACTCCCAACATTTTAGGCAAGAATTGTCAGGATAAAAAGAACTTTAAAAGAACAGAGAATCTTCCTTTGCTTTCAGATGAAACTACAACCCAATCACAGAGTAAGTTAGAAGTTAGGTAATTGAGAATTATTTCTTCTGCATAAGGCTGACATCATTTATCCCTATCTAATAACTTCTGCTTGGTGGAAGGGAAGGAAGAAGGAATGATGGAAGAAAAAGGGGTTGGGATACATGAAAACTCACAACAGTACTATACCTTTTTCAGGTCTCAGTGAAGGAGTTTGGGTGTTTCTCATGAAGTGCCACTGATCCCTATGAGAAATATGTTTGTAGTGCTCCATGCCTGCTCAGAGAGTCCAAGAACTGCTAAAAACTGATGGTAAGAACTAAGGAAACACCTAGAACAGCTGGCCAAGGGTGAAGAACTGATAGACAAGGGGAGATGAGATTTGATTTGTAGTTTGGGTCACACTAAGTAAACAGTGAGGCAAAACAGTGGAAAGGCAGGATTATTTTTGCTAAAGCCTTGATGAGTTATCACACTAAGTTGTGAGCAAAGTGGAGAACAAGCTCAGGTCTTAGGCTCTGACTTAGCTCTACGATGAGACATCATGTCCTCAGAGGCTTCTCATGTGGCCTCACTAAGAATCCCAGGAGAGGGATTTTCCATTCAGCTACTTGATAATAAAATTTAAGTCCTGATTTTCAGGCAGTTAAAAGAAAGGACAAAGCTAATGTCCTCATAAAAGCCTGAAAAATGGAAACAATTAAGGAAATGATCATGAAACTCTAAGAACCATTTCCAAGATTGAATCATAAAAAATATAGACTAAAAACTTATTAGCGATAATCATGGTAATGAGGATAAAGAAGACTGTACTGCAAGCAGAGAAATCATTCAATTCCCACATGGCTGTCCTAAGAGAAAAGAGACTCTGGCCTAAAGGAAATATCAAAACTTATTTTTTTAAATGTATGATCCTGTTGTTTTTTTCAGAGAATTTGCATTTGGAGGTTTATTCTGAGTAAATTTCCCCAGAGAAACGTTATGCTCTCTTACTCTGAGGATACAGAGAGTACAGATAGTGTCAGAACAAGAAATGGAAATGACACTCAGAAATTAAATAGGGGCCAAATGGAAATACTGTGCAGGTGAAATGTTTTTCAATCATTAGTGTATTTTCCCAATCTCTCTGATAGGGGTAATTTAGTTTTGGGTGAGAGTGGGGATAGGATGGGTGGGATGGAGCTGGGGGGAAATTGTGGTACCCTTAGAACCACAGGACTAGAAAGGGAAAGGAAGAGTATAAAATCCACCTTTTGTTCCTCCATCTGGATTACCCTAAACAATTTCCAAATAAATCATACCTTCTCAGGAATACTTCTCAGGAAAAAAAAAAAGAAAAGATTACTGAGCCTCCAAATGGAGTCTAACTGCAGATGACATAAAGGCCTTGGGAAGACCCTAGGGTAGTGGACATTAATTAAAACTGAAGTGGAGTGGGTTACCTAAGGACTAGGAATTGAAATGTTCATAAATCCAATTATTTAAACAGTCTAGAAACTATTTTTAGGAAAAAAGTCACAAAATGTATTTGCAATGCACAGGTAAGATGATTAAGGAGAAATTTGTCTGAGAAACAAGTCTCAGAGTTCAGAATTAGGAACTCAGCACATGGGTTCTGCATCTGTGAGAGCCAAGGGGGCTGCAGGAGGGATCCAAAAGTACAGTTTCCTTCACCCCAAAAGAGGATACACCGCAGTGAACATTTCCTCTTATGTTTTGAGGTTGTGAGCAGATCTCCAAGATACATATCTACATGTTATCTTACAGATTATGAAGTGCCTCATTTGTATGTAAGAGTTTACTGTTCAGATGCAACTTGAGATAGGATTTAATTTTAACACATTTAAGTTTTAACACTTTTTACTATACACTGAATTATTGCACTGCATAATAATTAGACATAAATACTAACTTTGTATTTTTCTTCTTCTCATTTTGCCATTTCTTCAACACGCAAAACTAAGGTCAATGTTTATGTCTCTAATGCCAAGTACAATTTAACTATCATACTTTTTGGTCCTAACTTTCTCATCATGTACCTGCTTATTTGATTCAGTATCTGCCCCTCAGTACCTGAGTCCATGCTCCTGGCCTGGTATCCTCTGTGCCAAAGTATTTTATCCCAGCATCCCTCTGCCGCGTCTACCCGTATTCCAGGATTTGGGCAAGTGCTTTCTGCTCCCATTCCTGCTCATTGTGTCTTGGGTAATGAAAGGCTTGAGGGGGCAGGAACTCGGGGCCATGACTTAAACTGCAGTCTTCAACAGAAGGGCAACAGTAATGTTTCTATGTTGTGGATGAGGAAGAGAAGGACCAGGGATGGCAAAGTAGAGAGTAAAGAAGGGAAGGAATGGGGTGGGCCTAGAGAGAATAGGCTGGGGACTCCTGGATACCTTAGATTCCTCTCTAAATTATAGTAAAGTGCCAATGGCACCCCAGCACCACGAGGCCAAAGCAAGCAAGAGGAGACCTCTTTACGATGTGGTAGTTGATGCGATATGTCACTCAGGTCTCCTTCTAGGAATGAAGGCTTTATTCCTCCAAATGCCAGAAGTGCTGGTAGCCGACAGCCTTCAGCTGTCTGCCTTCTTTAGAACTGCCTGGGCTGAAGAGAGCTGCCTCGCCCTCAGTCACAGCCCCTTCTTGTAGCACCCTTGTGTCCAATGACTGGTCAAAATCAAAGACCATTCCCTTCACCCCCAACAAAGAACATCTCTGAAAGTCCAGGTCAGCCTCACTGTGGTGAGGAATGGGGAATTAGTGTTTAGTGGACATAGAGTTTCACTTGGAGATAATGAAACATTCTGGAGATGGATAGTGATGAAGATGGTTGCACAATAATGTGAGTGTACTTAATGCCACTAAACTGTACACCTGAAAATGGTTAAAATGATCAATTTTATGTTATGTGTATTTTACCACAATAAGAAATTCATAAATTAATTAAGAAAATACAGGGGTAGGATCAGATGTGCTTTGAGTTTCCCTCCAGTTCTAAAGGTCCATAATTACATTAAGTTACCCTTTGCACCCAAATTTGGGTTGGTGTGATTTCAGGGGCCAGATTATACAGCAGTTCTCAATTTTGGCTGCATACTAGAATCACTTTGGGAGCTTTAAAAAAATGATGCTTCAGTACCCCCATACTGATTTATATGTAATTGTCTAGGGACCCAGGTTTTGGTATTTTTAAAAGCTCCCAGTGATTCCAATATGCAAAACACAGTTGAGATTTACTGGGCTAGAAGAACGCCAGCCCACGCCTTCCCCACCCACTTGTTATTACTGCTGAGGATTTGGCCACTTGCTTATCTTTCTAGACTCATCTTTCCAACTCACCCCCTCCTACACATACCCAAGGTACAGCTGAACCAAATGACTTGTCATGTATCCTCTCCCATCAAACCCTGTCTGATTTCTGTCCCTTTGCTCCTGTTTCCTCTGACAAGATTGCCCTCATCTGACTGATGTCAGCCCCATTGGACCACTTCTTTGAGCCCTCAGCACCCCTCACTAGGCTGTGCCAGGTACCCTCCTCTAAACTCTGGAAGCGCTTCATGTGTAGACCCTTATACTGCTGCCCTTATCACAGAGGTGGGAAATCCAACTCCCCAGTGTTGGGATCCAGTCTTTCTTCCTGAGTTCCCAGGTGTGAAGAAAGACACTAAGGAAGTTATCAGTAGATATAGTTGAACAAGTAGGTTTCTTTAATTAGAGATAATTCATCCCACAATTGAATAGCATTTTTTGAAGTAAATGCATTAGGAAGAACTAGCATATCAGTGTAAATAAGGCAGTTTTCATTTAACATTAATTGAGCCATTATTATGTGTCTGGGATTGTGCTAACACTTAGAATTTCTTACTGCATCTCTGTGGCAACCATAGGAGGCAGGTACTATCATCTCCATGTTGTAAATGAGGAACCAACTTCAGGCAGGTTAAGAGCTTGCCCAGGATCCCAGCTAGTGTGTAGCAGAGCTGGGAGTTGCCATTGGTATACAAGTGATGATTCTAGATCTTTCCTGATTTGGGGAAAAGGACAGAGCAAAAAATGTATGAGGTCACTGGGAATCTTAAATGGGAAGAGAGGAACTTCCCTGGTGGCGCAGTGGTTAAGAATCCGCCTGCCAATGCAGGGGACATGGATTCGATCCCTGGTGCGGGAAGATCCCACATGCTGCAGAGCAACTAAGCCCGTGCGGCACGACTACTGAACCTGCGCTCTAGAGCCTGTGAGCCACAACTACTGAGCCCACTCGCCACAACTACTGAAGCCCGCACACCACAGCTACTGAAGCCCGTGTGCCTAGAGCCTGTGCTCCGCAACAAGAGAAGCCACTGCAACGAGACCCAGTGATTCCAATATGCAAAACACAGTTGAGATTTACTGGGCTAGAAGAACGCCAGCCCACGCCTTCCCCACCCACTTGTTATTACTGCTGAGGATTTGGCCACTTGCTTATCTTTCTAGACTCATCTTTCCAACTCACCCCCTCCTACACATACCCAAGGTACAGCTGAACCAAATGACTTGTCATGTATCCTCTCCCATCAAACCCTGTCTGATTTCTGTCCCTTTGCTCCTGTTTCCTCTGACAAGATTGCCCTCATCTGACTGATGTCAGCCCCATTGGACCACTTCTTTGAGCCCTCAGCACCCCTCACTAGGCTGTGCCAGGTACCCTCCTCTAAACTCTGGAAGCGCTTCATGTGTAGACCCTTATACTGCTGCCCTTATCACAGAGGTGGGAAATCCAACTCCCCAGTGTTGGGATCCAGTCTTTCTTCCTGAGTTCCCAGGTGTGAAGAAAGACACTAAGGAAGTTATCAGTAGATATAGTTGAACAAGTAGGTTTCTTTAATTAGAGATAATTCATCCCACAATTGAATAGCATTTTTTGAAGTAAATGCATTAGGAAGAACTAGCATATCAGTGTAAATAAGGCAGTTTTCATTTAACATTAATTGAGCCATTATTATGTGTCTGGGATTGTGCTAACACTTAGAATTTCTTACTGCATCTCTGTGGCAACCATAGGAGGCAGGTACTATCATCTCCATGTTGTAAATGAGGAACCAACTTCAGGCAGGTTAAGAGCTTGCCCAGGATCCCAGCTAGTGTGTAGCAGAGCTGGGAGTTGCCATTGGTATACAAGTGATGATTCTAGATCTTTCCTGATTTGGGGAAAAGGACAGAGCAAAAAATGTATGAGGTCACTGGGAATCTTAAATGGGAAGAGAGGAACTTCCCTGGTGGCGCAGTGGTTAAGAATCCGCCTGCCAATGCAGGGGACATGGATTCGATCCCTGGTGCGGGAAGATCCCACATGCTGCAGAGCAACTAAGCCCGTGCGGCACGACTACTGAACCTGCGCTCTAGAGCCTGTGAGCCACAACTACTGAGCCCACTCGCCACAACTACTGAAGCCCGCACACCACAGCTACTGAAGCCCGTGTGCCTAGAGCCTGTGCTCCGCAACAAGAGAAGCCACTGCAACGAGAAGCCTGCGCACTGCAACGAAGAGTAGCCCCCGCTCGCTGCAACTAGAGAAAGACCGTGTGAAGCAACGAAGACCCAACGCAGCCAAAAAAAAAAAATGTTTTTTTAAACAATGGGAATAGAGGCTGTTACTGTTAGGAAAAGGGAACCAAAAAAGGTGAGGTCGCAGACAGAAAAGACAAATGTTGAAATCTTGCTTATTTTACTCAGGCCTCAGCTTAATTGTGAGTAGGTATTTAAATCACATTCTCAGTCTGGAAGGTAGATGCTGTGGGCCCCTCATTCCTCAGATACACTTCAGTTAAGCTCAGCCCAACGATATTTACTGAGGATCTATCACGTGCCAGAAACGGTGCGAGATATCTGCATTCCAAGCACAGATGATACTAGATCTCTGCCCAGATAGAGTTCTCCTTCTAGTGGGGGTGAGAGGTACACTGTCAGCAGACACCCCAAGTACAAAGGTATGTGTTCTTATCATCAAGATACGTATCGGCAGCTGTAGAAGTGCAAGAGGACCAAGTATCCCAGAGAAGTTAGGGAGGGCTTTACAGCATTTGAACTTGGGTTTGGTGGGTGTATAGGAATGACATTTGAATTTGGGGTTGGTGTGTGAATAGGGGTGGCCACGTGGAAAAAGAAAATGAAAGTTCAGCAGGTGTGAAAGCATGGATTCAAAGGACATAGTCGTTTGGGAATGGACCAAGGAGTCAGGGTTGTGATAGGGAATAGGGATGGGAGGAAGACAGGGCCATGTATGCCAGGCTAAGGAATTCTGACCTTATCCTGTGAATTTATAAACAAGAGAGTGGCATAAATAAATGTGTATTTTAGAAAAAAACATTTTAATGGCAACATGGAGGTTTGAAAGAGAGAACAGTTAGAACTCTTACAAAATGAAAAATGAGAGTCCAGGAGTAGGTCTGCACTGTATGTGTATGTATGTATGTATGTGTTTGTGGGAGAAAGAATCTGTAGGACTTGGTGACCAGTTTTTTAAAAAGAGAGTGAGAAAAAGGGAAAAGTCAAGGGTCCTAGGTTTCTAGTTTAAGCATCTGAGTTGATTGAATTAAAGACTGGGAACATAGGAGCAGTTTTGAATTCAGTTTTGATCAGGTGGAATGTGAAGTACCCCAGAGACATTCAAGTGAGGGCAGAAATAACATAGGAGGCATGAGGCTGTGATCCAAGATGTCAGGTTAGGGAGGCAGCAGAATAAAAATATCGTCAGTTTTTTAAAAATGAATGCCAGACTGCCAGATGACATTAAAACACATCTGGGAGTAGAAATGGGCTTTGGAGCTGCAAGACTCAAGCTTCTAGACTTGGCCACTGAGTGCTGTGATCTTGGGATGTTACCTAGCCTCTGGGACTCTCAAATGTAAAATGGAAACAATATTGATCTATCTTGCAGGGTTGTATTCAGATTAGCAATAAAGTTTGCAAACTCCTAGCAATGCTGGTCCAACTGAGTTGGCCCATGGTAGTTTCTGTTAAAGTTCATGGATGGAAGGAGTAGGGTTAAATTTGGGAGAGGGGACTGTCCTGTGTTCAAAAGAAAGAAAAAGAGTCCAGGGAAGGGACTATTTGCCTAAAGTGGCTAGGGTACAAGGTGGACTTACCCTCTGTAGAGAAATGGATCATCATCATCCATAGCCCTGTTCAGGTCCCGGAAGTAGGTGTTTGAGGTAGAAAAAGACCATAACCACCTTTTCTATTTGATTCCCTCTAGTCACCCTCAAAGAATTAAAATCAGTGTACTGGGGACTTCTCTGGTGGTGCAGTGGTTAAGAATCTGCCTACCAATGCAGGGGACACAGGTTTGAGCCCTGGTCTGGGAAGATCCCACATGCCGCAGAGCAACTAAGCCCGTGCGCCGCAACTACTGAGCCTGTGCTCTAGAGCCCGCGAGCCACAGCTACTGAGCCCACGTGCCACAACTACTGAAGCCCGTGCGCCTAGAGCCCGTGCTCTGCAGCAAGGGAAGCCACCGCAATGAGAGGCCCGTGCTCCGCAACGAAGTGTAGCCCCCGCTCGCCACAACTAGAGAAAGCCTGCGTGCGGCAACGAAGACCCAACACAGCCCAAAATAAAATAAATAAATAAATTTATTTTTTTAAAAAATTAGTGTACTGCTAGGGTTGGTCTTCAGAGTAACCCTGTCTGTGCCTACCCTTTCCCCAAGAAGGAAAGCAGAAAGGAAGGGAGAGAAGGAAGGAGGCACCTGTAGAGGGACAGGAGGACTGTCACCATCTGCTTATTCATACCTGGCTTTCCTTTCAGAGTGTAACACATTCTTTCATTTTATAATAGAGAAAAAATTCAAATGAAATTCATTAATTCCAAATTATAATCAGTTGATCAATTTACAAGTAAAAATGATTAAAGTGAGGTCCTTTCCTATTTCGGTAGGAGGAGGGAATGAAGAGGGGAGATTTGAACATGGAAAAGAGAAGGATTGTTGGGAGAGTTGTTTAAAAAGAGAAATTTTTTTAAAAAGGTGAAGAGTGAGGATATAGAAAACATACTTCAGATTTTGCCTACAGTTGGTTTCCAATATTTGACAGACATTAGCAGCATGTAAGATTTTTGTTGTACGCAGCTGCCAACAGTTGCAGCTGTGCATCTAGAAATTTGTAGAGCTGTCGTTGTTATAATGTTGTTGACTTTTGTTCTAAAGGAGCTTTGTTCACTGAGAATCCACAGAACTCTCTACCTTCCTAAGAGCCCAGGCTCCCCAGATACCAATGTTTAGTGCAACTCAACACACACTGATGCAGTAAACTCCATATGTCAGAGACCACACCGGGAGTGAGATAAATAAAGGTAGTTTTTGTCCTCAAGGAGTGTCCAGTGTGGAGAGGAGTAGGGGTAGCAGCCATGGTGGTGGAAGCACCACCATGAGGGTGGGGGGAGGCAGATGAATAATGGCCACATAAACAGATACGTTTATTAATTCCCTGATGTTACTGGGACCTTGACCCATTTGTAAACATTATGTAATCACTGAAACAAGTCCAGCTAAATTATTCAAAAATCTCTAAATGCCAATTCCATTTAATTTTAAATAACAAGCATCCCTGAGAGGGATGATTTTCGGAACGATGACTAAGGGAAAATATTTTTCCAGCAGGGTTTCTGCACAGGAAAAAATTCATTGCTTCCATCCCCACATCCCACACCCCGCATTCCACACCCCTTGGTGTAAAAATATTTGTATTTAAATAATTTTAAATGTCATGCATTTATAATTAAAAGCAATTCTGTGCTCAGAGGAACAGAAATTACTGACTTTAAATCAATGAGAAAAACTAAATTTTCCTCAAAGGAAAATTTCATGAGATTCAAAGGTAGTGTAGATCAAGCTAATGTGATATAAGCCTATTCGTTGCATATGGTCTCTGGTGTGACCACTGATATAACGGCCCACCTCCAGTGGCAGGAGCGTATAGGACGTTCCAGCAAGAACCCTTCGTTTCTCCCAGAGGGTCTCTTCTCCTTCCCATCTTTAAGTACCCAAGGACTGGATTTGCCCAGAATGTTTCCTTTTCCTTCAAAACCACACTCCACTACCCCCTACCCTTGGTTGGTGAGATCCTTCTAGTTAAACAGCTCCTGATGCCTGCTCAACATCCCTTCTGAAACACAACAGCCTCTCTCCCCATTCTCGACCCTAGTCAGGGCATTGCATTCCCTCAGCCACAGTGATTGGTTCAGCAGGGAATGAACTGGAAGATGAGCCAGCCAAAGCCTTCACCAAGGAAGATGGGGTGGGGTGGTTTCCTGATAACTTTGGGGCACTCCATGGATTCTACTCTGCCTGTGGTGGTTAACTTTATGTGTCAGCTTGCCTAAGCTGTGGTGCCCAGTTGTTTAGTCAGACACCAGTCTAGGCATTTATGTGAATGTATTTTTTAGACGTGATTAACATTTAAATCAACAGACTTTGGGTAAAGTAGACTACCCTCCATAATGTAGGTAGGCCTCATCCAATCAGCTGAAAGCCGTAAGAACAAAGATAGATTTCCCAAGAAGGAATTCTCCTCAAGACTACAACATAGAAACACTGCTTGAGTTTCCAGACTGCCGCCCTGCAGAATTAAGACTGAAGACTACAACATCAACTCTTACCTCATTTTCCAGCCTGCCAGCCTGCCCTAAAAATTACCCTCACAATCACATGAGCAAAGTCCTTAAAGAAATCTCTTCTCTCTGTCTGTCTCTCCTTCCCTTCCTTCACCCTTCTCCTACCTTTTCTCTCTCCTTTTCTGTGTCTTCTGTTGATTCTGTTTCTCTGGAGAACCGTGACTAATATACTGACTAAGTCATATTTTCACCCTCAAAAAACACAGGGTTTTATTTGTGTGTTTGTTTAAGCCAGCTTGAGTTGTGTTTCCATCACCTGTACTAAGAGTCTTGAACATTCCTGTGTGTAAATGGACAGAATGCCCTATAGGTTAATAGATGAAAGATTCTTCCAGAATTCTGCCTTATTAGTTACTATACAATAAGTTGCTTAAGGACTGGGATTGTGTCTGATGCTTTATTCAACTGACATTGCTTAGAATTCTTGATACATAGTCATGTTAATAAATGTTGGTTGAGCTGAATTATAGAAGGAGGTGACCTGGAGTGCTCAGCTCCTGGAATTGCCCTGGTAGGTGGAGATACAGATCTGCTGACATTTAAGAAGCCCAAGAGTGACCACAGGTTTTTATCATTTGGTTATGATAACCATAACAAGTAGCTTCAGCAATTATTATTTTCATGGAGTTTCTGAGAAATTGTTGCAGTGTGTTTTCATTTATGTCCTTACATGTATATGTCTATTATCAATACACATGCATTTCATTCTAGGTGTTTGGATTGGATGGTGCACATTTCTTAGCCGCATCAAAGCTGCACCCCTCCAGGGAGATTCTAGTCAAGAGCAGGACAGCTCCATCATTGCTACATTGTTGTATTAGTTTGCTTGGCCTGTCTTTTAACAAATTACCACAGACTGAGTGGTTTAAACAACAAAAATCTATTGTCTCAGGGTTCTGGAAACTGGAAGTCTGAGATCAAGGTGTCAGCAAGGCCTTAATTCCTCTGAAGGCACAGGGAAGGATTGTTCCAAGACTCTCTTCTGGCTTCTGATAGTTCCTTGGCTTATGACAGCATAACTCCAACCTTCATGTGGTATTCTTCTTGTCTGTGTGTGTTCATATACAAATTTCCCCTTTTAATAAGAACGCCAGTCGTATTGGATTACAGGCCCACCCTAATCCAGTATGAACTCATCTTAACTAATTACGTCTGCAGTGACCCTATTTCTAAATAAGGTCGTATTCTGAGATATTGGGGGTTAGGACTTCAACATATTTCAACCCATAACGATTGCCTTTACTTCCTCAGCTCATTTCTGAGCAGCCTTCCTATGAAGGCACTAGAGCTGTGAGTGACAGAAGGACAGGAATGCTGGCTGCCAGAGCTAGGAAGCACATTGCTAAGATTCTGGCCACTTGGTGGCTCCGTGATTGCAGCTACACATTCCTACACCAAACAAATAATTTCTATCTAGAAGCAGCAGCCTTGTTCCAAAACTAATACTGATCATCTTCCTCTTGTACCCTCCTCTAGCTGGTCTCCTTTCCTTCTCCAATATCTTCTAGTTGGTTTTCAACCTACTTCTTCTCCCTTCTTGAAAAGAATAACCAAGAAACAAGAATTAGAAACAACATAAAAAGAAAAGAATGAGAGGAAGAGCAAGAGAGGTTTTAAAAATAACACTGTTAAAGATGGCAAATGTACTGTTTTCTGTGACGTATAGAGCTGAGGTTGGAAAGCTTTGAAAAGTCATTTTCTGAGGTTCTAGGTGCTTTGTACCACTCAGACTAGCTAGAGATGTAGGAGGTGACAGATGCAGAAGCAGCAAGGATGGCGCTCGGCAGTGGAAGTGGAAGAGCATGAGGCCATTGTGCTGCTGCAAACTCTCCATTTCAATGCAGGAGGGGGTCAAAGACAGTTCTTTCAGGTGACTGGGTAGAGGGAATGTGACTAGGATGGGGGTCAGGGAGCTTGGAGGAGGTTGGTGAGTTTGTGGAGAAAACTTGCCTAAGGGACACTGCAAATAGGCCCAGGTGCTGTCTTTGTCATGCTTGCTATAGGTCACAGCCACCTACTCTTGGAAAGCTTTCAGTGTAGTCCCTGATGCATAAAGAGCTGTGAACACCTGGCCTATATCAGTTGGATAATTTTACATAACTCCTCAGCCAAGTAAATTGACACCAGATTAGGGGCTGGCACCTAACACAGAAGATAGCATCTAAAAGCAAGTAAGGGGGCTTCCCTGGTGGCGCAGTGGTTGAGAGTCCGCCTGCCGATGCAGGGAACACGGGTTCGTGCCCCGGTCCGGGAAGATCCCACATGCCGCGGAGCGGCTGGGCCCGTGAGCCATGGCCGCTGGGCCTGCGCGTCCGGAGCCTGTGCTCCGCAACGGGAGAGGCCACAACAGTGAGAGGCCCGCGTACAGGAAAAAAAAAAAAAAAAAAGCAAGTAAGAATTAAAGTTAAAATTAAAACTCTTAAATGTATTAGCAATATTTATGCTATTCCTATTTACTTACCTTTAACATATTACTAGTAAATCAGTGGCAAATATGGAAAAATATGATGAATAATTTATAGGCCAGAAAGTATATATTTTTTTCCAGAAATTGTCTGAAACAGATGTTTCAAGAGTTTTACCTGTGATGTTCTTCTGGGCCTGCCATCCATCTAGCCGAAAATAAAAATTTAGCCCAAGAGCATTTTTTTGTTTGTTTACTTGTCTACAAGTAGTAAAACAATAGGAAACAGAATTTTCACCACATAGTGTAATCTTATAAAGCTAGATGTTTGGCTTTATAAAAACCCAGCCTACCTTTTGTAGAGTCCTTCTCTCCTATTCCTTGATTTCTGTCCTACATTTACAGCTGGAAAAGCCAGTAGTTTTTGTGGTAATCTTCATTAATATCAAAATAATGGAGAAAAGACTAATTACAGCACAGTTTTAAAAGAAATATATCTGATTTTTCTGTGAAAATAAAATCTGCTTAAAATTGGTACAAATCCTGGTCCACAGTCAGTGTTCAATAAGTGATAGTTGAAATAAATCATAGAAGGAAGGGGCCTGGAATGCTACTACCAACAAACACACACACACACACACACACACACACACACACACACACAACCTTACCATTTGTGGTTGGTTTCTATTCCTTAGGAGCAAAATACAAGTCAAGATAAGATGTAAACACCGAATAAGGGTGTATCCTGAAGCTTCAGATTAAGGTATATTAATTCTTAGTCACTCTGAAGATAATGAGGTTTGGTCATAAGGTTATTCAGTAAGGTCAGTGTTGTCTGCAAATTACAATTTTGCTGGTAACAAAATATTTTAAGTCTGTGTGGCAACATGGTAAAATGGATCTAGATAACTATGTCTCAGTTATGTTAAGAATAAAGATAGTTGCTCTCCTAGCTAGTAGACACAGTGGGTTCTTAGAGAATGACAGCAAAAAATAAGTTATTCTGCTAAAATGTGTTTTCAGCAGTGTTTCAAAGTAATTTGCAAAGTTTGGGGGAAGAAAGGAAAGCAACACTTGATGCTCTTCCATGGGGAAGCCCGCAGCGCCACAAGTGATGAAACAGTGACTGAATCGATAGCATTCTTCAAGGCAAATGCTTGAATCCAGTAAGACATTCTGTCGAAAAGCAGTTATAAGTTACAGTTTAAAATAGCATTTGTAATATTGGCTTGCTTGGAATAAGATCAGGTTCCTCAAAACACTTGTAGGCATCTTTGAATAACTTCCATAAACAGAATAACTTCAAGAATAAATATCTGAATCTTTCCTCACTCTCTTGGAATCTTCTCTTCCCCTTCACTAAAGGTCCTCATCTCAGCCTAAACCAGTGGTTTTCAACTAAGGGAGATTTTATCCCCCAGAAGACTCTTGGCAATGTTTGGAGACGTTATTGGTTGTCACATCTGGTGGGCGGGCGGGGGGGGGCTGCGGGAGGAGGGAGGGGCCCACTGGCATCTGGGGGATGAGGCCAGGGCTGCTGCTGAACATCCTAGAACGCACAGGACAGCCCCACAGCAAAGAATTATCTGGCCCAAAATATCGATAGTTCTGGGACTGAGAAACACTAGCCTGGAGGTATAAATGAGGCAGGTGTGTGTGTGTGTGTGTGTGCGCGCGCAGCATTGTCACACAAACAAGTAGACTATACACATGCTTGAACTCTAAAAGCCCACTGAAACCCACGTAAACTGGTAGCCTTACAGATCAGCAGTTCCAGTAAAGAAATTCTACTTTCAAGCTAGATGTGAGGCAAGCTCAGAAAGGGTTTTTTTATTCTTTGCTCCACCCCAACTCCTCAAGTAGAAGTTCTAAAGGAAGCATTGTTGTAAACAATCAGAGGGACCGTTGACTTTATTCTAAGGTTTTAGAATTGTGGCTGGACCTTAGCCTGAGATTCTCCACTACTGGATGGGGCGCCTCCATGAGTTTGTTCCTTCTATCCTGAAAGTTTTAACTGTGTATTTTAACAGTGACTGCCATGTGAGCATTCTTTATGTCATCCCTTTTGGTTACATGTTGGTTTTTTCTTCTCACCCTCCAGGCCCTTGTCCAAGACAACAGGAAATTTTCAGGTCACGTGTTTCCTTTCCAGAGAGTTGTTTTGTGGATAGCAATGGAGTCTTTAGCATTCACAAGATTTAGAGGACTTCAGCATAATTTTATTTTCACATACCAACAATCACTTACGGCAAGTACCTTTTCTCTCCTGACAACCATAGAGCACGCTTTTGTTTCCCCATCCAGTCCCCTGTCTCACTGGCCACAGCTCTGAAACGGCTGTGTTCTTTACCACAGTCTTCCTGAGACAGGTTGCGGCCTCCTTTTAGGAATACCCATGGTAAACCCACCTGAGGAGGGTTTTGACTCAACTAAAAGTTCAACCAGCATCAGAGGCTTTCGAAGTATAACTGATAGGTACTAAAAATGTCAGTAATGTTGGTAGATACCACACAAGAAATTTTAAGCAGATAAAGCACCGTTTAGCAAAACTACCACCTACCAACATCCTTTCAACAGACAAAAAAAGGCAAGAGGAAAAAAAAAAAGCAATAACTTATATAATTAATCTGTACAAAATAACACAATTGATATATTTTTTAACAGTAATAATCACAGAATGCTAAAGCTGGATGGGACATTCTGTACTGCTTAGGTGGGCTGCCTGGTGTAACAAGTGCTGGCTTCTTTCCTTTTCTCTCTCTTGTTTTACTTTGGTGATGAAGACACAAAGGCTCAGGGAGGGGAATTGACTTGGCCCAAGTCACACAGGCAGCTGGGCAAAGTCAGAATTGGAAACACAATGTGCACCTTCTTCCACATATATAAAAGGCTGAAAACACAGAAGACTGTGATATTTATATGCATACTTTTCCAATTTTTTTCCCAGTGTTTCCTTTTATCCCTGTTATCTTTTAACCCAAATTTCCCAACTCCTTACACAGACTACTTTGGAAATTAGAAGACATAGCTTTAATGCAAATAATGCCTTTTTAAAAGAAGTTGTAAGCACCCACAACATTTTTATGCTTAGTGACTTGATGCCAACTATATATATTCATAGGTGGATGGGTATATCTGGATCTATAAATGTCATTTGTATATTCATATACATTCGTACACCAGATTTCCAAATCTAGTTGTTTCCCCTCACCTCCAAGGAACACAGCACTCCTGACATTTCGATAGCATAGCCTAACTATACAGTTCCATCATGGGAGTTTGTATTATATATAAGTTTATGGTAAAGGTAAAAATACGGGTCTTGATAGTTTTCTTCCAGTGATATTCATTATCTTTTGCTAAGAAAGATGAAAATATAAGCAATCAGTGCTTTTCTGTGGAAAGGAAGGAGAATTAGATCTAAATAAGAATAAGCATCTCAGGCTTGAAAAACTTTTCCGGAAATTTTTTTTTCCCTGCTCTGCAGAGAGCCCCTAGCATGGGACATGGGTCTGGCTGCTGAAAGAAGTGTCCATGCAAATCTCATTCTCTATTTTCTGTAATCACCACCTGAAATATGTAAGTAAAGCACACAGTCTAATGTATCTTAATGTTCATCCTCATACTTTAAAATAAGCATTATTTCTTGGTGAGTATACTTGAGAAGTTTTCTATTTAAACTGCATATACATATGATACCAATTTTTTAAAATCTTGTGTGTATTCACATATATAGGAACAAAAATCTATATGTATGTTTACCAAGATGTCGACAATGGTTTTCTTTTAGTGGTATGACTTTTCTTTATACTTATCTCTATTTTTTACAACAATTATTGATTTCTTTAATGTTCAGAAAATTATTAATTTAGCACAAAATATTACATAAAGCCTTTTCAAATGGCATCCTTTGTCTCTCTGATTCACTGGAGTTTGTAGCTACTTTTATTCATTCAATAAATATTTAATGAATACCAACTATGTGCAAGGTCCTGTGCTAATGGCTGTCAGATAAATAGTTTTACTATTTTACGAAGCTCAAGCCTGTCAGCTAACAGATATTCACGGAGTGCCTGCTCTGTGTTCACAGCTGCGCAGTAGGAGTTCTGGATACAGTGGTGAACAAGATAGTGTTCTGTCTCCAGGAGCTTCTATAAACATGTAAACAATAAATAACAGTGGTCAAGACGCATGTTATGAAGGACACTTTGAGATAATGTCGCAGATAGTAACTGGGAGGATGAGGCTGCTTTAGCTGAGAGTTTGTGGAAGCCCTCGCTGAACAGGTCACATTTGGATTGAAGACTGAATATTGGAAGGAGACACTTTGTGAAGATATGACCTCGCACAGAAGGAAGAGCAGGAGGGAAGGACCCAAGATGAGAACAGCTTGGTACATTCAGGGAAAACAACAAAAATTGGCAGACCACAGAGAATGAAGAGAAGTAAGCAGAAGCCAGTAGGGCAGCCTTCCAGGCCACAGTACAGAATTTAGATTTGATTCTCTGTTGCAAAGAGAGGTCTTTGGTGAGTTCCAAGCAGAGAAGTGATGTTGCCTAGTTTACATTAGAAAAAGATCCTGCTGGTTTCTGTGTCAACAGTGGATTTGGGGGAGGCAAGTGTAGTGGCAGGGTGCTGTTGAGGACATAGTGAGAAGCTGCCACATAAGGATAATTGTGGAGGAGAGATACTGAAAACTTTAAAATGGGAGAATACCTCTTGGTTGGGGCAAAAAAAAAATGTGCTCTACCATTGTATAGCTACTCTTCTCTTTTAACTTCTGTCTTTTAGAGTGTGGCTGAGATTAACATCATGTCTCGGTATCCTTTCTCCTCTATTTTCGTAATAGAACTCCCTGAGTTCTAGCTAGACACATGGCCATTAGGTCGTCAACTACATTTCCCAGCTTTCCTTGCTACTGGGAGTGATCTTAGGACTAAATTTAGACCACTGGGAAATGAAGTAGTGTGTGCTCAGTCTAGATTATCTCCTTAAGGACATAGTCACTTGGTAAACTTTCTTCATTCTTCCCTTGGGCTGAAACTCAGACATGCATCAGCCCAGCTTTGACCCCGGGGCATGAGAACATCACCCTAGGGCATGGTGGAGCACCGGACGGAAGGACCGGAAGGACCGACTTCCCTGAATCACCTCATGGGACAGCCCTCTGGCTGGCCCTCAATGCTCCTGTTCAATCTATATCACGTGAGAAAGAGAAAGTTCTTTCTTTTTTAGAGCTGTGCTGTATTCTAGGATCTTTTGGTTAGAACTGCTTATCCCATACCTTAAGTAAATGAGGAGCTTTGGGGAAGCCAAAAGAAGCATTTACAGCAGAGAAAACAGGGCGTGGCAGATGTCTTTGGGCCGATCAGTGCCCCCTTGTCTGGAATAGGAAGAAAGCATAGCCAAATGAGAGAAAAACTATTTGGATACTAATCTGCTCCAAAGCCCTAGGGCCATACCCAAGCCTTGGGAGAGTCCTGACCGCCAGCTAAGATTTAGGGTGAGTAATAAAGGAACATTCCAATCATGAACTCTGTATAACATTAAGTTGTGATAAGCTGATAAAAAAGAAACTGAAAAATAACATAGACTCGTTTTCTTTACCAGCTATTTTAAAGAAACTTTACATTTTGAATTAATTACTCCTAGTGAAGAAGTATGTATATACTACACACAAATGGAAAATACACCAAGTTCTATATCAGTGGAGCACATTTACACACGAGGCCTTGTTCCTCCATCTGTACTGGGTGGCTACAGCTAACTCTTCTCATCTGGTTGCAGTGTGCCTTAATTTGGAAGCTTACTAATTTTTTTAAAAAGCCCATCTCAAGGTTATGAGGGTTTACACACACACAAAACAAAATGAATTAAGTAATACTAATATTATGTTAGGTAAGAAAATAATCTTCAATATGGAAGAAACACAAGCTCCCTTAGAGAGTTTTTTTTTTTTTTTGAGGATTAAAAAAGAGAATGTATGTAAAGCAACCAGCAAAAAATATTGTTGTTGTTGTTAGTTTCTCCCTTTCCTATACTCACTCAATTATTTGTCTTTCAAATTCCAAAATACTCTGAAATCTGCCATGAGTCCCTGAAAGTATGACTAAATGATCATTCTCATTAAGCTGGTAATTTGGCTTTTCTACATCACTCAATATAGGATTGAAGTGAAAGGTGGGAGGGAAGGGACACTAATATTTATGGAGCATCTACCATGTGTACACTTTAGGTTGGTTATTTCCTCTGATCTTAATAATTCAATGTGGTGATATCATCATTCTTTTTTTTTTAATTATTGCAGTAGTTAATTTACAATATTGTGTTAGTTTCAGGTGTCCAGCAAAGTGATTCATTTATATTTTTTTCACATTATATTCTGTTAAAGGTTATTACAAGGTTATAGTTCCCTGTGCTATACAGTAAATCTTTGTTGCTTATCTATTTTATGTATAGTAGTTTGTATCTGTTAATCCTATACTTCTTTTAAATTTTTAAAAAATTTTATTGGTGTATAGTTGATTTACAATGTGTTAGTTTCAGGTGTACAGCAAAGTGAATCAGCTATACATATACATATATCCACTCTTTTTTTAGATTCTTTTCCCATATAGGCCATTACAGAGTACTGAGTAGAGTTCCCAGTGCTATATAATAGGTCCTTATTAGTTATCTATTTTATATATAGTAGTGTGTTTATGTCAACTCCAATCTCCCAATTTATCCCTCCCCCCCACCCCCACTTACTCCCTGGTGACCATAAGTTTGTTTTTTACATCTGTAACTTTGTTTCTGTTTTGTTTATAGGTTCATTTGTACCTTTTTTTTAGATTTCACATATAAGCGATATCATATCCCATACTCTTAATTTGTCCCTCACTCCCTCCCTCTCTCCCTCTCCCCTTTGGTAACCGTAAGTTTGTTCTCTATGTCTGTGAGTCTGTTTCTGTTTTGTATATACATTCATTTGTATTATTTTTTTAGATTCCATGTATGTGATGTCATATAGTGTTTATCTTTCTCTGTCTGACTTACTTCACTAAGTATAATATCCTCTAGGTCCATCCATGTTGCTGCAAATGGCAATATTTCATTCTTTTTTATGGCTGAGTAATATTCCATTGTGTGTGTGTGCGTGTACACACACACACACAAACACATACTTGGGTTGTTTCCGTGTCTTGGCTATTGTAAATAGTGCGGCTATAAACATTGATGTGCATTTATCTTTTCAAATTAGAGTTTTTGTTTTTTCCAGATATGTACCCAAGAGTGGGATTGCTGGTCATGTGGCAGCTCTATTTTAGTTTTTTAAGGAACCTCCATACTGTTCTCCATAGTGGCTGCACTAATTTACATTCCCACCAACAGTGCAGGAGGGTTCCCTTTTCTCCACACCCTCTCCAGCCTTTATTGTTTATAGACTTTTTTGATGATGGTCATTCTGACCGGTGTGAGGTGATACCTCATTGTTGTTTTGATTTGCATTTCTCTAATACTTAGTGATATCGAGCATCTTTTCGTGTGCCTGTTGGCCATCTGTAAGTCTTTTTTGGAAAAATGTCTATTTAGGTCTTCTGCCCACTTTTTGTTTGGGTTGTTTGTATTTTCAGTATTGAGCTATATGAGCTGTTTGTATATTTTGGATACTAACTTCTTGTTGGTCGCATCATTTGCTAATATTTTCTTCCATTCCATAGGTTGTCTTTTCATTTTGTTGATAGTTTCCTTTGCTGTGCAAAAGCTTTTGAGTTTGATCAGGTCCCATTTGCTTATTTTTGCTTTTATTTCTTTTGCCTTGGGAAACCGATCTAAGAAAATATCGCTACGATTTATGTTGGAGAATGTTAAACATCATTCCTATTTTAACAATAAAGAAACCACGTTTGACAGAGGTTAAATTCCTTACTCAGTCACATAACTAATAAGTGGTTGTTAACGGTTGAGCTGCAGTTCAAACTCAGAGCTGTGTGACTCCAAAGCTTCCCTTTCTGGCTGTACCTCTGGAGTGGTCTAAGCCTCATGGTACACAGGATGCAAGGTTGTATGTGACAGTCCCAAACGTAGTAGTGGACCCCAAAACCACTTCCTACTCTCAATTTTCTTTTTTAATCCCAGGCAGAATTAATCATTTCCTCCTCTGTATTCCCATTTAACATCTTGTATACACATCCATATGTAGAGTAACTATTGGTTTACAGACCTATTCATGGTTGCCTTCACTAGACTGACAGCTTTTCATCAAACATTTAGGCAAACATTTTGGCATCTGTGTACTCTTCGGGTCTAGTATAATACCTGCAGGTAGCAGACACCTAATGAATGTTTATTGAATCATCCACAGATTCCCGAACAGCAATAACATATCATCATCCAGTTGCCCATGACCATCGCCAGGACTGTCTCTGAGTTATCTTCAGTCTAGGCCCCCAAGCCTTGTGAGGTTTCCATGAGCAGCAGGTATCACATGTGTGTGAAGACATGTGAAGCACTGCCTGTCAGAACTGTCACACATTGACTAATATAAACAAAAACCTTTTGAAGTTGTGCTTTATGGTAACTGCAGAAACCTTTCTTAGTAAATGAGAAAACAGCTTTTTCACTCTGTCTTGGTTTGATGCATTAAAATGTTCTGAAGGGCAGCACATGTACACACACACACACACACACACACACACACACACACACACACACACAGTGAGAGCTAGCATTATCCCTACAGTATCAGGGACCTCCTGAACTGTAATCTCACCACATGGGAGCTGAATCACAACAGTAAACATAAGAGGAGCTTTCACAACAAATTCTTTAAACATATTCATAGCTGTCAGCAATGATATTACATTTAATTAGGCAACCCTGATTTGTGCCGCATACAATCTTTACTGTAATTAGATTCTTTGTTGTACACATTTTGTCACCACTGAGGAAAGGTCATTAAGAGGCACACTCTCCTATAGGTAATCGCACCCTGGACCCTATAAGCGTGACAGTAACTGGCAAAGAAAATGCACAGCTTCTTCCCCTGCATGGTAATACAAAGGGAACAAATAGTGCCTGAATCTTACTCATTTCCATTTTTTGTCAAAATGTTCTTTGTATAATCTTGCTGAGTCCATAAGAGCATGTAACAGAATTATCACTATCATTTTGACAACACTAGGCAGAAAGGTAAAAAGCAAGCATCATTTCTGTAGAGCTCTGTGCTGTGATTGTTGTTTTACAATCCAGACTGTTGTTCAAT
This sequence comes from Physeter macrocephalus, assembly GCF_002837175.3. Lineage (NCBI taxonomy): Eukaryota > Metazoa > Chordata > Mammalia > Artiodactyla > Physeteridae > Physeter > Physeter macrocephalus. Next base: position 95,033,792 of record NC_041215.1, on the reverse strand, counting down.
GTGGAGATAGTGTCAAGAACTATGGAAAAGTCTGATATTGTACTCTACTTGCAAGCTGACAAGTTAGCCTGCCATAGTTTCATGTATTCTGGTAGAAGAAATAAGAAAATAAGAAGAAATCAGAGACAAAGGACAGCTTATTATTCACAGCAATACTAGGTGAACCAACTGTGCTGGCCTGGGGTTGCCATTAGGAGAAAAGTTAAAGCCTCTTACCTGGGAATGGTCAGAGAAGAATCCTAAATTTTCTAATTAGGATTATATAACTTCCTACCCTTTCATCCTAATCATTACCCAGGAAGCAGCTGAGAGAAACTGATCCCCTTCTGGGGAGAGTTGCAGTCAATGATCTAATTTTCTGAGTAAGGTGTGTGGACCAGGAGGAGGTAAGGGAGGTAGAGTTGGAAACATTGTTGAATCAATTATCGAGGACGCCATTCCAAAGCTCAACAATACCAGATGCCCATGGATGTCAGGAGGCATGGAAGGTCCATCAGATAGCTTGACTATAAGTCCATTGCTGAGTAGCTTGTGATAAAAAGCACACCATTGTCAGACTGTAAATGTCCAGACAGCCAAAAACTTGACCTGGATTAGTTTCAAGGACCACAATAGTGTTGCCAGAGTTGGCAGATCAGACTCGAACAGAAGTAGCATAACCTGAAAAAGTATTAACAGCCCTGAGACCCCCATGGATAGCCCTGGGAAGGGAGTCAAATGTAGTTCTTCTGCCAGGAGTCAGTAGGGTTGATGGCCCACATGATGTGTCCTTCCTTGTGCAAGACAGATGGGTCAACTTTTGGCAGGTGGTCCAAGTCTGGCATGCAGCAGTAATCTCTGTGCCAGAAACTAGAGGCCTTTACTTTGTGCCCAGCCTACGATGCTTCCATAGTAAGTGTTTCCATGTCTGGTACAGTGATGGATCCAGGCAAGGATGGTAAGAATCTGGACAGTAACAGCTTAATGAGCAGCTTGAGTCAAGTCAGTTTTGTCAGAGAACAGACTCTTAGCATGGGCTTGATCCAGACAGTTCTGTCGGCAGCCACAATTTATTCCCACAGTTTGCAGCCCCAAAGAGGGTGTCTCCAACCTGCCATTCTTTAGTTTCTAAGAGGCAGATCAAATAGCTAGACCACTGGCAACAGCCCAAGAGTCGGTAAAAAGTATAACAAGGTTCTTCAAGGATAGTATTATCTAGAACTGTGAGGACAGCCTTGAGTTCTGCCCACTGAGTGGAGCAACTTCATTCTCATTTGGTTTTTGCATCACAGCACTGAAGTTGAACAGCCATAGCAGCCCAGTGAATACCACCAGGTTTCAGATAAATGGAATAAGTAGACCCAGGTATTTAGGGAAACTGCTGTGAATTGACGGCCCTGTAAGGGCCAGTGAGTTTGCTTCAGTTGACATAATGGGGCATAGAGTTTCCCCCAAAGGAATAGGTACCATTTTTACATGCAAAGCCTAGATGCTGCTGAGGCCAAGCTGGCTGTGTTTTTGAATATGCTATTTTCATTTGACAAGTGAAGCTTGTTGGGACTGTCCCCCTTTGTTAGTCATTGAATCTGAGTTGACTCACCCAAAAATAGAAGAATCATATCAGAGAGTCACACGGTTTCCATGGGTTAGGCATTCAGTTTTGATAAGAGCACAGTAGCAAGCTAATAGCTACTTTTCAAAAAGAATGTTTCTGGTAGTTGCATCAGGGAAGTAATGAATCCAAAACCCCAAGGGAGCATCCCTGGGTGGAGCCTCCTTTTACTAGAGGCACCAATCAAAAAATCATCAGTCAAGGAGGACAGGGAAATATTGACCTGCATCTCTAACTGTTTCTCCATAATGTGGCTGAGGTAAGAAGGGTAGGAGGACGTCATTTCCTCATTCTCATTCATCAGCATTGTAAACCCAATCCAGAGTAGTAAGAGCCTGGATCCTAGTCAATGCCACATCTGTGCTCTCCCACAGGAGTTTTTCTGTCTCAGAAAAATCTCTCCATGAAGGCCAATGCTTGCTTATAGAAGCCAGGACCCACTGCAAAAGAAGTTGAGACCATTTACTGTCATCTCCAAATGGATCTAAAGTTAGCATTGTAGATTGTAGATTGCAGGAGGATTTGAACTATGAGAAAGCCCAGCTGTTGTCATTCTTCCTTGATAAGCGTTACACACCCCATTCCCTCAGCTCCCAGGCAAATCAGCCAAAGCTCTATTGATTTGTCTCGGTTTTGCCTACCACCATAGCAATTTTCCTTCCTTTCATGCTCAGTGTGGATTTGGGTCTTTGTAACTTGTCTGAATGGAAGTGGAACCTTCTACCCACCCGAGATGAATCTTAGTACCTACTAGCTGTTACAATGGGGCAGATTTGAGGTTGACCCCCGGGTCGATGAGGAAGTTCCCCCACCTGGAGGAGAGTTAGCAATAAGCAGGGCACTGGTCAGGCAACTGTCTCTGAAACTCCTTCCTGACAACTCAGCCTGCAACCACCTTCCCAATTCCTTCTCTTTAAACAGGCAATAAAGTAAAAAACAAACAAACAAATGCATTTATTTTCCAGTTGGCCATAACATTTGGTCAACTCCCTACTGATTCCCTTGAACTTTCCTCAAATCCTGTTAATTGGCCTGGGAGGCACTCATGCTTTCTTTTTCAGAAAGCCATGTCTTTGTCAGCATCCCACCATCATTGTCCAAACTGCCAAGAACTGTGAAGGGTCTGACATTTACCCTACTTGCAAACTAAAAAGTTAGCCTGCCATAGTGTCATGGGTGCTAATAGAAAGCCTGCGATTCCTAGGCCAGAGATGCGGTTTATTACAGCACTAACAACAACCTGAGCATCAGCATTTTTATATCCGTTCCTAATTCCCATGGAATGCGAATAGGATCAGGTAACATCTGCCCATGCAGTAGGTTGTGTTACAGAAGGACCCCAAGCTCAAGGAACCGGGATCTTTATATAATGGCCCATAAGTATGCCTGCCCTTTGTTCCAGAGAGACACTACCTCTCACTTCCAAGGCTCTTCGCTATACAAACATCCTTTTAAAGGAACAAAGGGCAAGTCAGTGCTTTGGCTCACAGGTGTGCAGAAATGTGAGAAACCCTCAGAGAATTGCCTCCATTAGCAAAAAGCAATAGCTAGCAACAACAGTATGGGAGTGGCACTCAAACACCCATGACTAGGAATTGAGTCCACAGCTCATGGCATTCTGTAGATTATATACCTGGAGGTATTCAGAGCTTATGATTACACAGATAAATTTTCAACCTTCTGCAAGAGGTTAAAATAAAAATCCTCACAAGAAGAGGAAGAATCTGAGAATTTCAGGTATCTAAGTGACAGTAGAAGTCAAGGCATTTTTTTTATACTAGATTAAGTTCAAGAGCTATTGAAAATTGTTGAAGCAGTATGATGGGTTTCTGGGGGTTCTTTTTACTGTTCACTCTATTTCTATGTTTAAAATTTTTGGTAATAATTAAAAAAAATTTTAATTAAACAATGTGAGAATAACAAAATTCTCTGTTGAAGAGAAAGTGCTTAGGATAAAAACTTCTAATGGTTGAAGTTGGTATAGAATGTTTCTCCCCCAGAAAACCTGTGGTAGGAAGAAGAAAAATATTCAAGTATTTCATCTATAGATATTACTAAAATTGACATTTAGTTTTAGAAATACTTGATATATTTTAAATATGGGGACAAAGACCTGAGATGACAGAAAGTTGAACAACTGAATTTTACCGGATGATTAACTGCTGAGGATCTAACGTATAACCCAAACATCACTAAGATTCCAGTGTTCACTGAGCAGAACAAAAAGGAGGGACTTGAAAATGTTTACAGCAGAGGCTGCTTCTGTATAGCAAATGGAATCAAAACAAACGGTAAGGGGAGTCTAGTCATTCATTCTTGCATTGAGTATCAACCAAGTGTCAGCACTGGGCCAGGTGAGTGTATCTAAAGAGAGAACAGGTTTAAAGATTTTTTTTTTTAAGAGAGGGGTAATAAACTCATGATCTTCAGTATTTTTCTAAAAATTGTATTAACCTTATATTGTGATAGTTCTTGTATTATTTAGGATTTGGACATATTTGGGGAAAGGAACTAGAGAATGAAATCTGAAAGGGGACAGGTACAGGTGATACAGATCTGAACTGATGAAGATAAAATGCAAAGATACCTCATCAAGCTTGGAAAATGGATAGAAAAGTTATGCAGTAACTCTCTGCACGGGCCACAAGATGACAGTGATTGAGTCTTGGACAAATTAACCTAAACTATGATTATAAGATGATCATCTCTGAATTATTTGAGTCATTAGAAACCCTGGCAGTAGAATCCGTTATTATCTTGTTCCTCTGGCCCCTGTTTTATAGCTGCCTCAACCCCATATCCCAAGAAAGGCAGAGAAGGGTCAGTAGGCTCTAAATTAAGAATTAATAGGAAGATTAAAATCCCTTGGGAAGATGATTGTTGAGAAAGGATATTATCAAAATATGTAAAACCTTGGTGAAGCCCAGGAGTGCAGTATAACACTGTACCAGTTGCACCCAGCAGGGGCACCAGGCAAGGGCATGGTGCGGGGGAGGGAGTCGGGAGGGGACTAAGCTGGGAGTGAAACCTAGCCATGGTCTGCTCACGGAACCGTGCACCTGGCACAAGACTGCATCTGCCTGAAAGAGGGAGCACCCTTTCCTCAACTGAGTGCCCAGAGGGGGTGCTTTTTTCTTATGTGCATAAAGCTCTGTCTGTGCTAGATACGGCTCTAGTGTGAGAACATCCTCAAATCCTGGAATGTTTCAGGGCATCCACTGAAATTCTATGAAAGTGGCTTAAAGATAAATAAAAGATGGCATTACTTTATACAGTGGGTAGTAAACATATGGAACTCATTATCCTCAAGATGTTGCGTAGTCCACAAATATAAATAGGATAAAGAAAGATTTAGATAAATTCATGCTTGTTAGATTCATATGAGCTGCTAGAGCGTTGTTAGAAACACACAGGGAACGTCTCCAAATGCTTTCAGGGAAAACACCATGTTTATCTTCAAAATGTCCTGTAGTGCCAGTGCCATGAATTGAACAGGCAGATCTCTGGCTCTCCAGGTTTCTCAGCATCCATAATACTCAAGTTTTCCAAATAACAGAGGGCTGAGCTTCTGTATCATAAGGATTTTCTTTACATTAACAAATTGTGTACAAATTTTTTCTCAGTGGTGGTATGAAATTTTATGTGATCTTAAACTGAGTTTACCAAACTTAACCTTTTCTTGAGAACTTGGAAATGTCATGACAAATGTGCATTTTTGTACTGGGCTGTAACAGTGATATTTTTGTACTGGGCTGTAAGTGTACCCAGGGCATCAACTCAGATGTGTGGCACTATTTGACTCTCACCTATTCCCACAGAGTTACTGTGGTTTGTTCTTTTCATTTCTTTCAGTATTTGTGCTTACTTTACATAAAAATTTTAATCTTCTCTCCTGTTCTTCAAGCTTCTGTTTTCACTCTTGTCAGTGGGCTTGCAGGGAAAACCCTTTCACTCGCTGCTTCCACCTCTTTGACTTCGGAGGAAAGCATCCTACTCTCCTCTGTGTCATGTCACCTCAGCTGTGAAACAGACCTTACCTTAATTCACTACAGCCCTCAGAGACCAGGCTGCACTTTTAACAAGCTTAACTGAAGGTTGGGGAGTAACAGAAGAGAAGTACATTTTAGTACTGCTGCTGGATTTGGCTACCAGATGAGCTTACTCTGAACCCAGCAAGGTTCAGACCCATTCTGAGTCTTCCACAAAGATATGCCTATTTAGTTCTCATCCCTGTCCAGCTCAATCCAACACCAGAAGCAGGTCAAAGGTATCCACAACTCCAAGCACAAGCCCACTGCCAAGCTCCGGACATGGGAAGGAGACGTTTCCTCCCTCCAGTTCAAGGCCTATTTCTCCAATCATCATTCATTGGTGCCAGCATCTTATTACTTTCCTAAGATGACACACCAACAGAATCATGAACTTGTCGCATGGTTCCCAGTAAGATAATGCATCAAAACACAACAGTGCAACATCAGTACATTCTAGATTATTTGACCTTATGTAGCCCACAGACATGAGCCCTACCAAGTGCAATTCTGTCCTTGGTGTAGTCTGTCCACTAGTGTGAGATGCATGTCTTGTCTACTCATCCTTCATGCAATCTCCAGATTTTGCTTCTGAGCAAGGGTGCACACAAATCTCCAAAGGAAGAAGTGGTACTTTTCAGGCACGATTTAGTCTAAATTCACTCTTTGAAGATAATAAATATTTATCAAAGGGAAAATACAGTGTGCAGAGATGCAATTCTGCATATTACAGAACAGGCATTTGTTGTTAGATTATAAAACAAAGATGTTTAGCAACTCAGAGTCACCCTGATTGAAAGTCACCAGCTCAGAACAAGGCCTTTGCTTAGGTTTGACACCTAAATGACTCATTCTGATGATTTTCCCAAAATAAGAGAACAGTCTACCCTGAAGGTGAATTCTAGCTGCCGTCTCTAGGGAGGAAAAAACTGTCTATAGCTTTTAAATCACAGAGCTTTCTCCCTCCTTCTGTCCGTCAAGTTTTCAAAGATCTTTAAGCCTGAGTTTCAGTGCAGTTTCCTCCACAGGTAAGCATGCTATTTAATAGATTCTAAAACACACTTATTTTATTTTATTCATTTAAATGTTTACATTTCAACATCTCTGAAATCAGGACACATAATCTGTGACAATCACATTTTGCCAAGCAGCATTCATGACATAGTTGCCTACATCGTGAGAAATTAGTCCATTAAAAAATGAGCTTGCTGAAAATATAGTGACTTGGTTGTTCCCATCAGGGCCTGACCGGACAACTGCACAGCTTCAGACAGCAAATCGTTCGAGGATATCTGAGTTAGGAGTATAAACCTGTTGTCTGAACACGTTCCAGCAACTTCCAGGAGGATTCATAAAGCTCCAGATTTAAAACTTGCATAATGGGTGTTTCTGGCTTGGGGAAAAGTCATTGAGATAATAATGAACACTCTTTTAAGAAATGGTGGGGGCTTCCCTGGTGGCGCAGTGGTTGAGAATCCGCCTGCCGATGCAGGGGACGCGGGTTCGTGCCCCGCTCCGGGAAGATCCCACATGCCGCGGAGCGGCTGGGCCCGTGAGCCCAACACAACGTTGTAAATAAACTATATTCCAGTAAAAAAAAAGTACTCTCTAAAACTTCTGCACATTTAGAGGATTGTGCTTCTGAATCACTTTTGAATTCAGAATCACTGGTATCTGTGGTTTTCTATAGACACTGTGCCACCAAGAGCATGGGTGAGGCACCATTTCTTTTTTTTTTTTTTTCCGGTACGCGGGCCTCTCACTGTTGTGGCCTCTCCCGTTGCGGAGCACAGCAGGCTCAGCGGCCATGGCTCACGGGCCCAGCCGCTCCGCGGCATGTGGGATCTTCCCGGACCGGGGCACGAACCCGTGTCCCCTGCATCGGCAGGCAGACTCTCAACCACTGCGCCACCAGGGAAGCCCCCTGTGTCATATTTTAGATTCCACATATAAGTGATATCATATGGTAATTGTCTTTCTCTTTCTGACTTACTTCACTTAGCATGATAATCTTCAGGTCCATCCACGTTGCTGCCCTATTGCAGTATGGCAATATTGCATTCTTTTTATGGCTGAGTAGTATTCCATTGTATATATGTACCACATCTTCTTTACCATTCATCTGTCAGTGGACATTTAGGTTGTTTCCATGTCTTGGCTATTGTTAATAGTGCTGCTATGAACATTGGGGTGCATGTATCTTTTTGAATTAGAGTTTTGTCCAGATATATGCCCAGGAGTGGGATGGCTGGATCATATGGCAACTCTATTTTTAGTTTTTTGAGGACCCTCCATACTGTTTTCCACAGTGGCTGCACCAGCTTACATTGCTACCAACAGTGTACGAGGGTTCCCTTTTCTCCATACCCTCTCCAGGATTTGTTATTTGTAGACTTTTTAATGAGAGTCATTCTGACTAGTGTGAAGTGGTACCTCATTGTAATTTTTTTTTTTTTTTTTTTCCCGGTACGCAGGCCTCTCACTGTTGTGGCCTCTCCTGTTGTGGAGCACAGGCTCCGGGCGCGCAGGCTCAGCGGCTGTGGCTCACGGGCCCAGCCGCTCCGCGGCATGTGGGATCCTCCCGGACCGGGGTACGAACCCGCGTCCCCTGCATCGGCAGGCGGACTCTCAACCACTACGCCACCAGGGAAGCCCCTCATTGTAATTTTGATTTGCATTTCTTTTAGAGATTACTTTAACCAATTTATTTTGATTAATTTACCCTCTTCGTTATGCAAAAGAGTGATAAATGATTTTTTTAATCTTTTGTCCAAATAACTCATTCTGTGTTATAAGAAAGCCTCAAGTCATAGTTGGACAGTGTTTTTTTTTTCCTTAGAGACATGTAAATGAATGGTTTATGTGACTGAACAGTGTACTCACTCAATCTGTCCCCCAGACTTCCTTGTGCTCTTTTAAGTAGGCTGTGCATGTGACTAATTCTGGCCAGAGGATATGGATGGAAAGTGACTTGTGTTATTTCTCAATCCAAGCATGGAAAAACTAGGTCTTGACTTCAGTCACTTTTCTCTCACCATAGTAAACCCTAAAACTTCTTATAGAGATGATGGAGCCTTCATCAGCATGTGTCTCCTGAGTGACTAAGTAGAACAGAAGCCTCAAGTGACCTTCACTGTAGCATGAAACGAACTTTTGCTGCGTAAGGCCCTGATGTGTGGGGTTTGTTTTCACTACACCCTGAGTCTAGCATATCCTTACTGTAATATTATAACACACAACAACAACCAATGATATCTTACATTTGGTGAAATACAGTACAGGCCTACTCATTGATGTGCTAGTAAGTGCCCAACAACCAGCTTTCATGGGGGTGGGAGGAGTCCCTGACTTGTAATATTTGCTTATTTTTGCGGTGTAAATACTCCATCATAGCAGATTTTGAGTTATCAATGTGACATCCACCAGCTTGCTAAACTCCAGAAAATTTCACAATTGGCTCTTGTGAACCAATATAAGTGAGCTCCAGCATACCACCAGACATATGCTATAAACCTCCCCAGTTTACTTCTCATACAGCATCTCTTGGTTTTTGACACCCAGATTCACAGAACATGTATCACTCTCAATATATCATTTTGGGGCTGACATTTTTATGGGGAAAATATACACTCACATACTCAAAACTCAGTAGAACATTTTTAAAAAGCAATACGTGAGGAAAATAACTGATAGAAAGTTAGAATTGTGCATGGACTTTAAAAAGTGCACATTGTCAATGAAGGTGAGTTTCTGTGTCACTGGTACCAAGACATCGAAGCATTCAGAGCAGCTGTTAACTTCTGTGTCCATTCTTTCATAATCAGTAAGCTTGCTTAGTCATTTTACATCATAATAAGTCATTTGTTACTTACATATACACATCTTAACTATGGTTTCATTACCTTTTTAGAAATTTGTCGGTGGTTTGGGGCTGATGTGTGACACGTTATAATTTTTCCCATTTGAAATAATGGGAAACAGGCATCCAGTCAGTTTGTTTCATGTAGAACAGCTGATTTTCAGTAATGGATTACTGACATGAGGTAGGAGATGTCGATTATATAAATTCTAAGACCTTTAGTTCTTACGAGCTTGAGCATATGAATTTAATGACATCTATTTTGCCTGCTCAGGGACCTTTTTGCATAATTCTTGGTTTGTAGTTGTGTTCCAGACGGACAATACTTCTGGGGAGCTAAGCTGTGGATGGCTGAAGCAAAGAATTCCTACATTTCTAATATAGTTAAAAATATATAGGGCTTCCCTGGTGGCACAGTGGTTGAGAGTCCGCCTGCCGATGCAGGGGACACGG
>NC_041215.1:95022333-95023595 GCF_002837175.3 Physeter macrocephalus | reverse complement strand
GAGAGGCCTGCGTACCGCCAAAAAAAAAAAAAAAAAAAAAAAAAAAAAATATATATATATATATATATATATATATATATATATATATGGAACAACATTAGTTATTATCTATTCTGAGGTGAGAAACAAGGTGGAATCTAATTATTCCTGATTCATTGATGCAAAATAAATCAGTAACCATTCCGAGAATGGTTAACAACCTTAGCTAATTCATGTGCTCAAATGTCTTTCCTTTGGACCAAAACTTTCAGCCTTTGACCTTCTCAATCCTGATGAGTCACAATGAGACTGAGACCCCTTCTTAAGACTTTTCCCAGCACTATCACTTTTCCCCACTCCTTTTATCCTGGGCAAGGTCAGTCTGTGGAGGAATGAAAAGGCCATTTAAGCAAGTCCACCTATTAAAATATACTTTTCTGCTTGTCACAGGGTCTGACATTTTCCTGATAGAGCTTTATCCTTTTGTGTCTTGAAAATCTGGAGTCTTAAAATAAAGAGTCCCTTGGGAAAGGTCACACCTTAAATTCTTTACTGTCTGTTTCCTTGGAGGAGATTAAGACAATTAGTTGAGGTCAAAGTCCTGAGAAAAAGAGATCAAAGTAGCCTCTTAGGGAAAAGCATGTTCTAAAAAGGGAAAAGACAAGCAGGTTAAGAAAGGACTAAAACAAACTTCATTTCCTTGACAGTGTAGTTTGGAATTCCCAAGAAGTCCCTGACATTTACCCTAATAGACCGTATTATCACCACCCTAAGGAGACACCAATCCAGCTCCACACAGATTTCACACTCCCTCACATAATAAATTTTGGCCAATGAAAAGAGCCAAACTATGGTTTTCAGATGACATCACAAGGCTCCTTTCCTTTTATACTACTAATTTTGTGATTCCATGGATGGGATAGTATTGAATCTTATCCTCTGAATGCAGTGTGTGTCCTTGCCTAGGAAAATAGGTGAGTACCTGAAATTCCCTCAATGCTTTCATCTACAGCCTTGCTTCTTTTTTTTTTTTTAGCATCTTTATTGGAGTATAATTACTTTACAAAAGTGTGTTAGTTTCTGCTTTGTAACAAAGTGAATCAGCTATACATATACATATATTCCCATAACTCCTCCCTCTTGTGTCTCCCTCCCACCCTCCCTATCCCACCCCTCTAGGTGGTCACAGAGCACCGAGCTGACCTCCCTGTGCTATGCAGCTGCTTCCCACTAGCTAGCTATTTTACATTTGGTAGTGTACATATGTCCGTGCCACTCTCTCA
>NC_041215.1:94960516-95022204 GCF_002837175.3 Physeter macrocephalus | reverse complement strand
CAGGGAAGCCCATGACTCTTTTTGAATTATGGTTTTCTCAGGTTATATGCCCAGTAGTGGGATTGCTGGGTCGTATGGTAGTTCTATTTTTAGTTTTTTAAGGAACCTCCATACTGTTCTCCATAGTGGCTGTATCAATTTACATTCCCACCAACAGTGCAAGAGGGTTCCGTTTTCTCCACACCCTCTCCAGCATGTATTGTTTGTAGATTTGTTGATGATCAGCCTTGCTTCTTTGAGTGGCCTGTGGACAAGCATAATTAGCATCTCTTAGAAATATAAAATCTTAGGCCCATCCCATACCTACGTAATCAGAATCTGTGTTTTCATAGATCCCCAAGTGATTAAAATGCACGTTAACATTTGAGAAGACTGATCAACAGTACGTGGAAAGCTAAGGAAGCTCTAAGGACTTCTGGACCATCTCTCAAACGAGTACCGCATATGTATCCGAATGTGGTGCTTAGCAAACATCTGAAAGTTTTTATCACTGAGGAGAACACTTCTGGTCTTCTTTCAGTACTACACAAAGTTGGACTGGCTGGCTTATAGGAATAGAGGCTATTCAGAAATGACTGATAAGCGTTCCAGGCTGTTTTTATTAAATAATTCTCCCTAGTACATAGCAGGGCCTTCTTCTCTATATTCAGTTTGCTTTAGCGTTACTGTGGAGGACTTGGGCCTCAAGTTCTCTCTGCGTTTATATGTTTTACATACAGCCTGTCCAATAATAGTGCTAATCATACAGAGACATTCTTTTGTTAGCTGATCATTTAATACCTTGATCATTTCATATCTAAGGCACTTTAATATTTGAAATAATTCTGTATTGCTTAAAGCACTGTATAGTCCTAGAATCATAACGTCTTAGGGTTTTTGCATAACTCTTCAGGGTATCTTTAGTAAACCTCTCATTTGCTGCTGGACAGCCAACAACTGGTCGTCTTCCCTCTGTTTGGACATTTCTAATGACACGACATACCACTGAAACCACACAACTCAGATTGGGACTTGAACCCACCGTCCTTTAATTTAAATCACTCACCTGTTCTCAGTTCTGAATGAAGCTCAGGTTCTTTATGTCTCAACGCAGAAAGAGTTCAGTGAGAGACCAAGTGATAGGTAAGAAGTGGATTCATTTAGAGAGATACACATTCCTTAGACACAATGCAGTCTGTCTCAAAAGGTGAGAGCGGCCGAAATACAGGGTGGTTAATTTTTATGAGCTAGTTAATTTCATAGGCTAAAGAGTGGAAGGATTATTCCAGCTATTTTGGAGAAGGGGCAGGGATTTCCAGGAATTGGGCTACCGCCCACCTTTTGGCCTTTTATGATCCGCCTCAGAACTGTCATGGAGCCTATGGGTGAGTTATTTAGCATATGCTAGTGTATTACAATGAGCATATAATGAGGCTCAAGATCTATGAGAAATTGAATCTTCCGCCATCTTGGGCCTAGTAGGTTCTAACCAATTCATATCATATCCTCAACAACTATGTCATTCTTTTAAAGGTTGTGCCCTGCCCCCTTCCCTCCTGTTTCACCTCCTCCTAGTTTTGAACAATTCTAATTAGTAGAAGTTCTTTCTCATACTGGATTAAAACTTATTGTCCATTTGTCTTTATAATCATTTATTCATTGCAGTTATTAATTCTACATCATATTTTCCTTAACTGGTTGACATATTCTTTCTTGTTACTAGGAAAATTGGGAACCAAGACACAGAAATATTATAGCACAGTTCCATCCAAAAGCACATGAAGAAACCAAGACACTAGCCTCTCTTTCTAATTTATAGTTGTGTTCACTAGACTGTCTGCCAAGAAATGCTGCTCTGTGACCAACACTGTGATAATACACAAGCAAAAACATCAGTCCCTGGGAAAGATCATGGATCAGGGTGTGGTAAAAATCCAGAAACTCTGTCCCTCCCTTTTGGGATCAAAAAATCTGGCAGACATCCTGGGGTAGGATCTGTGGCCAGAGTCCACCGTGGGGAGCTGATTTGTTCCCACAGGGAGATCTGAGTCTCTGGCAGCTGGCAGTTTCCCTTTGTGAAATGGGTGTTCCTGGCACTCCATAAAAGTCCTCCCTCCTTCCACACTCTTTTTTCTCTCCACCCCCGCACTCCACACCCTACTGCACACACCCTCCCACTCCTACATCAATGAAACCCCTCCCTAACATACATTCTGCACACACACATGCCCCCAGAGCTTCCTCTGCAAACACACCCACACCTCTCTCAGACACACACCAGGCAGCACAAGGCTTTCTGTCTCACGCCCTCATCCTTGCTTCCACTTAGCCTCCTCAGAGCACCTTATACCATATCTACCACCCCTACTTCCTGTTCTCATCATCTCTTCTATTTTACTTTATTTTGTGATTTTCCTTCACCTCATCCCAGCTCACCCCGCTTTGCTCCCGGGGCCTGGGAATGCTGGCACTGTAATTTTGTTCTGCACATGTGTAATCTGGAGCTGTCACAGGCAGGAAAGTAGTCAGCCTGCATGTGCCTGCCTGTTCTTCTCCCACAGCTAGTCTAAGACGGAGGATGGGAAGGAGCTGGTAGTCAGTCCTATTTCTGGAAACTACAAAAACTCTTGTTTTCCCTCTTGAAATTCCTGGAGGAACCAATGCTGTCTCTACTATAGGCATTCCTCCTTCCCGCTAACTCTGTTGCAGGCTTTCCCATCCTTTCTTCAGATGCCCTTCCAATATGAAGCTGGGGGTGGCATCCCTCACATCCTGTCCCTTACAACCAGTCACTCAGGGCTAGGAGAACCCACAGAGGATATAAAGGACAATGAAAGAGGGCAATTAGTTTGATCATGTTTAACCAGAACCTTAAATAATTTAAATATATGCTAGTCTTCTGGACTCTACCTACAGATATAGCATTGAAAAACATGCTGAATCAATGAAATACAGAACATATCAGTTTATAGCACTTCTGTGCTCATAGTACCTGATAACTTTGCTAGGATTTAAAAGTGGTCTTCTTGGGCAAATGATTTGCCACAGTTGCCAAGGTTTCTTATTTTTCCTTGGTGAGGTAGATGGTAGTTTAGCTAAATAAATGTTAAGAACAAAGGGGGTCCTTTATTCCTTTCATACTAATAATTCTTGAATTTTTAATAACAGCTAAGTTTACATCAACTAAATATTAAGCATAGCTACCACATTGCATTGGACATTAAACAAGCAAGTAGAATAGATATTGTTTTTGTTCACTGAAAATTTACCATCTAAAAAAAGATCATATCAATAGGACAAAAAATATGTGAATAAATAGCCACAAACAGCTTTGATCACTTTCTTTTCACATTAAAAGGAAAATAAATTAGTGAGTCCCTGCTTTCCAAAGAATAAAGTCCTAACATAAATTTGGTATTCAGGAACCTACTGATTTGAGTCCTACACTCCTCTTCAACTCTGTCTTTCTTCCATTTTCCCCACCAATGTAGTAGTCTACGCACTGGACTCATTGATTCGCAAATATCGTCCATGCTTTCCCACATGATCCAGGGGTCCTGTCATTTCTACATTGTATCCCTCACAGTTCCTAGCCATTGAGTTATGCATAATTTTATAGTTGTTGAATAAACATTTGCTGAAAGTAATCTTCATGAGAACAGGGCAGTTGCAAATAGAGCAGAAGTAGAATTTGGAAAGCTCATTGAATAAAAGAAAGGTATGTCATGTCCTCTTAACCTTCTTAGTGCTTGCTGTTCCCTTACATTAAGCCATCGCCCTTTAAGCATTCTTTTTTTTTTTTTTTTTGCGGTATGCGGGCCTCTCACTGTTGTGGTCTCTCCCGTTGCGGAGCACAGGCTCCGGACGCACAGGCTCAGCGGCCATGGCTCACTTGCCCAGCCGCTCCTCGGCACGTGGGATCTTCCCGGACCGGGGCACGAGCCCGTGTCCCCTGCATCGTCAGGCGGACTCTCAACCGCTGCGCCAGCAGGGAAGTCCCCTTTAAGCATTCTTATTCATCAACACTGTTTTTCTGTTGCCATAACTGCCCAACAATGTTAATACATTTCATAGCTTTAGGATGTGCTTATTCAGCCTCACATGTCCAGGCTTCGCTTATCTTTGGACTGGGATTTACCAGAAACTAACAAGTTGCTCTCACCACATATATCCAAAACACACAGAAAACAAGTCAGCACAGCACAAGTAGAGACTAGAACCAGACCCCCATAAACTAGTTAACTCATCCTCAATTCAGTACATTGTAGAAATACTGTCTTCAGGGGTATATAAGCATTCACATGTTTCATTAATTTCTTCCCTCCTAGGGAACAGTTCTTAATGCTTTGGTGCATTTTGTTGCTTCCTATTTTATTTAATATCAATACCTATGATGAAGTTTAATTTATAAACTAGGCACAGTAAGAGATTAACGATAATTTAATAATAAAATAGAACGATTACAACAAAATATTGTCGGGACTTCCCTGATGGCACAGTAAAGAATCTGCTTGCCAATGCAGGGGGCACGGGTTCGAGCCCTGGTCTGGGAAGATCCCACATGCCGTGGAGCAACTAAGCCCGTGTGCCACAACTGAGGCTTCACTCCAGAGCCCGCAAGCCACAACTACTGAGCCCGCGTGCCACAACTACTGAAGGCCACACGCCTAGAGCCCGTGTTCCCCAACAAGAGAAGCCACCGCAATGAGAAGCCCGCACACCGCAACGAAGACCCAACGCAGCCAAAAATAAATAAATTTATTTTAAAACCCAACAATATATTGTAGTAAAAGTTGTGTGAATGTGGTCTTTCTCTCTCAAAATATCTTACTGTACAAATTTTTCCATCTTAACTAAGCACTTACCATGTACGGTGACCGTCACTTTTGCAGTTTGAGGTGCGACAGCAAAACTAGCATGAATTTCTTTTCCCTTCTTCACAATTTCGCGGGTAGAAGATTCATCCTTACCATAGGTCTTAGCACCCTTGGCATATGATTTTATTCTTTCCTTTTTAAGTAGAGAACTCTCACCTTTTCACTTACGGCTTTACGGCTTCTCTTTGGCATATTCGAATTGCTGGCATCACTACTTTCGCACTTTGGGGCCATTAAGTAAATAAAGGCTTACTTGAACACAAGCACTGCAGTACCGCAGCTGTTGACCTGATAACCCAGATGGCTACTAAGTGACTAACGGGAGGGATTCGCTGAACAAAGGGATGATTCACATCCCGGGCAGGATGGAGCTGGACGATGAGAGACTGTGTCACACTACTCAGAATGGCACACAATTGAAAACTTATGAATTGTTTATTTCTGGAATTTACCATTTAATATTTTTGGACATGGTTGACTGCCGGTAACCACAGAAAGCATAACCGTGGGTAAGGGGGACTACTGTACCCTTTTGAACCGTTGATTTCAATTTCTGCCTTCTCGTAAGCAACACTTTAAAAATTACAGTCATAGGAGAGCAATTTTAATTTAATCTCACCTATTTGACCACTTTATATAATGAGTCAGAGGTACTAACAAGCTGTGAAATGTCTCATAAGAGAACAATGGAAGAGAAGAAAAAGTTTGAAACCTCTCCAAACTAGATAATCAGGTCATGAACAGATGAGAGCTTTAAAAAAAAATCATATATTTTTTAAACCTCTAGTAATATTGATACATTGCAAGGAAATTCTAAGTTTTTAGTAAAGTAAAAAAGAAATTAGTTTCTTACACCAGATACTTTAGAATTTAAGCTTTGAATTAAAAATAATTGAACAAAGCTTTGCAGAGTTGCGCGTAGGGCTAGAGTGGTGGGATGGGGGGAGAACCATTTGTTGAGTATGGAGGGAAACTGAAATTCTGGGAGCCACTGTAAAAAAGAGACAGAGTCCAGAAATTAAATTAGTAATTGTCTAGGCCTGGGGGGGTGAGGTGAGAGGTGGATGGAGAGATTCAAGTGATGGCTAAGGGGTGTGGGATTTCTCTTTGAGGTAATGAAAATACTCTAAAATTGACTCAAATTGATTGGGGTGATGAATACACAACTCTGTGACAATACTAAAAGCCATTGAATTGTAACTTTAAGTGGTTGAATTGAATGGTATGTGAATTATATCCTAATAAAGTTGTTAAAAGACAGAGAGAGAGAGAGTCAGTAAGTGTTTGGTTTGAGAATTTACTTAATCTGACTCATTCTAATCTGACTCATTCCACTCCAATTTTGAAACCATTTTTTACTTTTTATAAGCATATAAATCTTAACTGCTCTCAGGTATATTCAAAACGAGAAAAATGTAAAAGGTACCTGAGTTCATGTGGTTTCTTCTGCGGAACAAGCAGGGGCTTGAATAGCAAGCTACTGTACCTTTGAGTCAATTTCTGTTTATCTTCCAGCAAGTTTGAGAAAATAGAGGTTTTACTGCAGGAATAAATATGAAGTTTAGAAAACAAATGTTAAAAAATTCACATAATGATGTAAATAATGCCATAAACTTCCAAAAACAAAGAAAAAAGATAAAGATGGAAAGAAACACACCAGGTTTGAATCCCAGCTCTGCTGGATAATGTTAGGCAAAATACTAATCATTCCAAGCTTTGCTTTTCTCCTTTATAAATGGAGGGTTTTATAATATGCAGGGTTGTGCCGAAGATTAGAGACAATATATAAAAATACCTGGCAAGGAGAGGGCATTGAATGAATGGTAGTAATTATTATCATAAAGGATATATATTGAGCCTCTACCATTGGTCCAACATCTCATTCATATTATTTTATTAATCCTGAGAAAACTTTCAGCAGTCAGGATAGACTAGGTTATGCTGCAATAAAAGACAATGTCAAAGTCTTAGTGGCTTAAAAAAAACCTGAAGATTTATTTCTTACTAAATTCGCATATCCATCACAGGTTGGCTTAATGCTTCGCTCTGTGCCATCCTTACTCTAAGACTCATTTAAAGAGCTGGTTATGATCTGAAGTATTTCCGATCACACGGCATAGGGAAAAAAGAATGTGGCATATAACACACAGAACCTTAAAATGTATGCCTGGAGATGACACATGTTACTTTTGCTTCCATTTCACCGGCTAAAGCAAGTCACTTGGCCGTATCTCTCATCAATGGAGCATGAAATTGCATTTTCACCTGTGCATGATGATAAAACAGATAAAGCAGATGATAAAACAATATTTGTCAACAACCTTAAAGATTACCACACAACCTTATGAGGGAATTTTTATCCTCAATTTTAAAATAAGGAATCTGAGGCACAGGGAGAGTAAGAACTTGCCTACAGCTATATAACTAGGAAGTGGCAGAATAAGACTCAAACCCAAGTCTTGTGTTTCCTGATCATTCCAGCCAGACCCTGAAAATTGAAAATATTCTACCTACGAGGATATGTGAATATGTCTTCCTCCCCACATTCATAGAAAAATATGCAGATTTCCTTTGGGAACAAATTGGTACTGCCTTCTCAGAAACCAATTTGGAACAAAAACATTAAGAATCATAAACTGTTCACACACCCTTTGACCTAGTAATCCTAGTTCTGGGAATTTATCCTAAGGGAATCATCCCAAGATAAAAAAAATAATACTTATGGAACGATCTATTGTGACATTGTAAAGAACTGAAAAGAATCTTCATTTTCAATAATAGGAAGGGTCAAAGAATTTATTGATTATACACACAATTATTATAAAGCCATTGCTTTATAATTATGAAGACCATGTAGTAACATGAAAAATAAAGCTTTTGATATAGTGTTAAGTAAAAAGCAAAATAAAATTGCTTTAACTATATTGCAACTATGTGATCAACATTTGTGTGGCAAAGACTGCTAACAGTCTGCACATTTGTTCTCTCTTTTCTCCTTTTGATAATAGAAACCCCACCTCCAGTTTTAGCTGGTCCCAGCTACAGAACACATTTCCCAGCCTCCCTTGAAGCTAGGTATTGCCATGTGACTAGGTTCTTACCAATAGAATATGAGCAGAAGAAATGTGTACAACTTCCCAATTTTGCCCAGAAATGTGATGAGACACATGTTCTCCATCCCTTATTTACCCTCTCTCTAGAAAGGAAATGGTGACAACTGAAGCAGTTGCCTTAGGTCCAAAGATGAAAGCCACATGTTAATGGAAATGTGAATTTTTTATTTTTTCTAAAACTTCCTTAATGTAAATTTTGTTATTTTTAAAAGGTGTGAAAGTCTTTTAGCTATAGTTGTAATGCCATTAATAATCGAAATTTCACTTAAATGTTGCTTTTCTAAAAGGAAAATAGATTCTCTCATAGCGGAGATGTTTGAGGAAAACCTGGAAAAGAAACGAGAAAATAATAGAGAAACACATGAAAATGACATTTTTCCCCCAATCTGGGCAGTTTATAACTTTGAACCACCAGAAATGATTAGGGAACATGACTGGTAATGACTATGGATGGGCAAGGCATGCTGCAGTGCTGGGGGTAAAGATACCAAGAATCTGTATAGCCTGGGGCAACAGGAGACTGTCAGGCTGTGGCAGGGAGAGGAGAGGCGGTGATATCATCAGTACAGTCTATTAAAGGAGGAAGGGGGAGAAAGGGAGAGAAAAAGAGACAAACCAGTTATTGTTCAGTTTTACCAGTGTCTTAACTCCTTTCCTTTCATAATGCTACTGTGGAACAGAACATTTATTAGCTCAAGTAAAGCCCTATGGTTTGACTCCACGGATCAGCATTTTAAAGTTAACTACCAATACAAAACCAGGAAAATATTGCATACCTGGAAATTCTTAATAGAGAATCAGATTGTCACAGTTACCTATGATTTTAAAGGAAAAGATTTTAATTTAAGTAAAAGATATATTAATAGCTAACATTTACTGAGAATGTATGATATATGCCAGACACTATTTTAAGTACATTACATGTAATAGCTCATTTAATCTTCCAAAACCCTATTAAATAGGTACTATTATTTTTATCTCCACCTTACGAAAAAGGAAACTAAGGCACAGAGCACTGAAGCAGTTTTCTTAAGGTCACACAATAATAAATAATAATAAATGGAAGCCAGCAGTCTGCTCCAGAATCTGAATTTTACCTCCTAGCTACACTCCTTTAATCATGAATTATTAAATCCAACACAAATATGTAATCAAAACTTCAGATAATGAATTTGCTAATTAGTCTTACTTAATGCTTATGTCAGCTTTTCCAGCAGTATATATAAAATAACAAATCGACAGATTGTTTTTGTTTGAAATGAATTACACAGCAGTTACTAAAACATGTAAAGATTGCTTTTTGCCTATCAAATATTCATTCTCCTCTGTCAAAGTAATGAAACTCCTGTCTCAAGCTGGACATATTGTTACCTACCTAAGAGACCACAACTTGCTACCAAGCTTGCAGCTATTGGTCATGTGACTAAATTCCTCACAAGGAGACCTAAATGGGAGTAGGATAGTGACTTCTGGAAAGTCTTCCTGAGAGAAAGGGTGCACCCTTCTCCTCCTCCACCCTGCTCTTCGGGGTGTGGATGTGCTGGCTTACATTCCCTGAGCCTTAGCAATAAAGCAGCAGGAGTTTTGATGATTATGAAGCCACCATGCTAGCTCTGGGCTACTTTCTCCAGATTTCTTTTTACAGGAGGGAGTAATCTAATTGTTAAACAACCATCTTGGGGTCTCTGTTAAGTTACTTGAAGCTGAATTTAGTAATCCAAAGTAATACATAAACCTAATGTTACATAATTTCCATTCAGATTTGGGAGACATCAAAAAATCATCTAAAGGCATGCAAATTTAACTATTCTTATAAATTTAATAAGGAAGCAACTTTTTTCAGACTTTATCTAAATAGCTGTCATTCCTTATAATGGATTTTTATGGCACCTGGGTAAGGCATTTCTTTCCAACCTTTTTCATGACAGGGCACTCAAAGAAAACTCATAATAATCATACAGTACTGTATAAAAGAGTTAGGCTGTTCTTGGCCAGAGGCTGCTGATTCAGGGGCTCCGCCTACCCTAAGAAATGTGGGGATCAATTTCTCAACCCCCCCATTCCTGACCCATTCCCCACAGCCCAGCTTTAATGGGATTCCACAATGGATAGATTGGTTCTAATTACTATTAGATAAAATTTGAATCTGGAACTTATTCAAAAATCAGTAAGGCTTGAGCAAAGTCAAGTGAGTAAACTATGTATTGTACTTTATTGTTGAAAAAATAAGATTCATTGCAAAGCTAGCCAGATTACACAAAGGGCATTTCTTATTTCCCATAGAATACTTTTTTTAATGCCTTCATTATATATGTGCACACTAAGTATTCCTTTTATATCCAAAGTGTAATGGGAGGGTCCTTGTGAGTCCAAGCAAAGAGGGGTTTCAAAGAATGAGTTTATACTACTGAAAACTAGTGTCTTGGTTTTTTATCTGTAAGAGGAAAGAAGGGAACCTATATTGATCATTTTCTTTTTTTTTTTAATCTTTTCTTTTTTTTAATTTATTTTATTTATTTATTTTTGGCTGCATTGGGTCTTCGTTGCTGCGCTCGGGCTTTCTCTAGTTGCGGCAAGCGGGGGCTACTCTTTGTAGCAGTGTGCGGGCTTCTCGTTGCGGTGGCTTCTCTTGTTGTGGAGCACGGGCTCTAGGGTGCAGGCTTCAGTAGTTGTGGCGCACGGGCTTAGTTGCTCCGCAGCATGTGGGATCTTCCTGGACCAGGGCTCGAACCCATGTCCCCTGCAATAGCAGGTGGATTCTTAACCACTGCGCCACCAGGGAGGCCCTATATTGATCATTTTCAACCCACCAGGAGCTTCCAGATGTTTTTTCTCATGAACTCCTTACACTTTGTAAGGAAGATGTTAAAGATTTTAAAGATTAGGAACCTGCAAGCAGCAGAGCTAAAATTCAAAGCCTTTCCTAAGTGTCTATGTGACTGAATTAATTCCTGCACATTAATTGTTTTTATTTTTCATTTTAAAAATGTATTCAATGTAAGGTCGTCACAAGTCTACAAAATCAAATGGTTTAATAGTGCTTACAGTGAAGCTCAACTCCAGTCCTGTTCCACCCCCCACCCCCAGAAAAAACTTTCAAAATTTTCCCTTTAGCTTTTTTTTATTAAGTTATACTTAACATACAATATTATTTGATATTTTATACATTTTGAAATAATCACCACAATAAGTCCAGTTAGCATCCATCACCAAAGTTATTAAAATATTATTACTGTATTCCTTACGTGTTCATTACGTCCCTGTGACTTCCTGTAGCTTTAAAGGTGGTTGCCTCCATATCTGAAAAATGATATGCCTATATTATCATTTTTCTTTCTGAAATTGTTTATATTTTCATCTAAGTTATAAATGTACAGAGTTTAAAAAGCCAAATCTCTCTTCAAAAGCCAAAAGAGAAAGAGAAGCCCCTTTCCCTGCACAATCTGCAAGTTCTGGTTCTAATTCCATCCCCAAAGCAACCACACTCAACTTTCAGCCGTTTCTTCTGGTATTTATCTCCACATTTCTAATGCTATTTCTTGGTTTTTCAAAGTTCCAGATATTATCTAGGACTCTCTTCTATGGAATATATGGATTTTGCTTCTTATACCCTCCTCTCATTCTCCCAATATAGTTATATCACAATGCTTTTTTCAGGTCACTATTCGGTTTTATATAATTAAGATAATGTAAATATTATTTAAGGCTGAGGCATGTAATATACTATGATTATATTACCTTTCTCAGGACAAATTTGTTTTCCCTAGAATTGGTCATCTCATTTTATTTGTATGCTTGCTTTTCTATGTACCTGTCAAAAAATTCCCTATTCTCTTCCAGAAACGCAGATCGCTCAATACATTCAAATTCATGACACATTCTGTAAATTTCTCAATTTTCTTGGAGACCTGCTTCCTGAAGCCCTGCATCCTCTTGCATCAGTCTGAACTTGCTGCTCTCTAGGCTTCTTGCAGAGCTGTTGTGCTCAAATCACCTTCACAATGACACAGTGATCATGTGGATTCCCAATGTGATGGCTCTCCTTTTTTTTTTTTTTTGCATCCGATATCTTTTTCTTGTCTTCCCCCCTTATTTTTCTAGATCATATCCTGCAGTAGCTTCCTACAAAAGTCACATGAGAGGTAAATGTTCTGAATTCTTCTATGTTTGAAATATCTTTATTCTGCCCTCACACTTTATTGATAATTTGGCTGGGTGTTGCATTCTAGGTTAAAAAATTATCCTTCATAATTCATAAGGCATCGCTCCTTTGCTTTTTTGAGTCCATTGCTATTGTAGTTGTGAAACCTGATGCATTCTGATTCCTACTTTTTAGTATAAGACTCATTTGTTTTGTTTTTCTGGACGTTTTTGAGATTCTTTCATTATTCCCACTGGTCTGACACTTATTTCTCAACGATGTGCCCTTTTTTACTTGTGCTGAGTAGTTGCTAGGCACCTTCAATTTTCAGACTTATGCCTTCCTGTTCTGGAAACTTTTCTTGGATAATTTTCCCTCCATTTCTTCTCTTTCTAGAGCTCCTTCTAGTCAGATGTTGTACCTACTGGATTGAGTCTCTAAATCTCATATCTTTTCTTTCTTATTGTTCATCTACTGATCTTTTGGTTCTATTTTCAGATTTCCTTGATTTTATCTTCCAATTCTTCTACTGAAGTTTTATTATTATATTTTTAATTTCCAAGAGCCCTCTCTTGGTTTTTTCTTAACATTCTTTTTATCATAGCATTCTGCCTTTATTTTACATATACAAATCTTCTCATAATTTTTTGAGGCTATAAATTAGCATATAAACAGTATTTTTCTGTTCTCTATAGTTTTCTCTTGTATTCTATTTTCTGTTTATCATAATGAGTCCTCTTTTTTAGGTTAGAGTTTGTCTTATATACCTGGTGGTCTCTTTTTGTCTGTTCATATTTAAGAACAGCATGCTAAAAAAACTGATGAGGAACTCTGTGAGTGTGGATGGTGTTTACAAGGTGACGGTTCACTTTTGGATGGTGGAGAAAACATTTTGTTTCTCCTCTGAGTCAGTTTAGCTTTTTTGAAAAACATTCCTCTAATCTCTTGCCTAGGGAAGTGACTTTTAAACATTTTTGACAGAAAGAAATTATTTTTCATCATGTCCAGTCCACACACACACACATATATGTACATATATGTATATGCAAAAAAGTTTCATGAAACAATATTTAACTTTTCTAAATATAATGTGCTCAGATATTTTCTATTTAGTCTATTGAATTTTATTTTTTTTAATATTTGTGACAGACCTTGTGATGTACCAGTCATATTCTCTGCAATGAAAGTCTGGTTGCCCCAGTCGCTGAGCACTGCTGGTGGGCAGTCTTCAGCTGTCAGCCCCTCCAGGGATTCCCTCAGTTCAGAGAGTTGACATGCCCAAGGTCACACTTCCTGGGATGGCCACATCCAATGAGGGAGGATGTATTAATTTCCTAGGGCTGCCATAATAAAATACTGTGGACTGGGTGACTTAAACAACAGAAATTTATTTTCTCTCTGTCCTGGAGGCTAGAAGTCCAAGATTAAGATGTCAGCAGTTTGTCTTCTCCTGAGGCCTCTCTCCTTGGCTTGCAGATGGCCATCTTCTCACTGTGTCCTCACATGGCCTCTTCTTTATGCAATGCCCCTGATGTTTCTTTCTCTTCTTATAAGAATGCCAGTCACATTGGATTAGGGCTCTACCCTGAGGCCCTCATTTTAACTTAATCACCTCTTTAAAGACCTCATCACCAAATCAAAGATAAAGGGGATAAAGGCCTGGCTACCTTGGCCTGTCTTGGGACAATTCTGAAGAGCCATTCTAGCTTCAGTATTCCCCATGGGCTTGGCCAAAGAGGTCATTGGGTCTTGAATCACAGCTCTACTTCATCTTTTGTCCAATTCTGTTTCCTTCTACAGGTTTTGATCCCAAAGTCTCACCCTAATGAATATTCTGAACTCTCAGTTCTGTCTCAGAATCTGCTTCCTAGGGAACCCATCCAATGACAGTGTTCATTATGACCCATTAAAGTGATTTCATAATCCACTAATCATAACTATTTCATAGCCCACAGTTTGAAAAAGCCTGGCCTAGGGGTTAGTTTCCTGATTAACAGCGCTTTGATTGTGTGGCAGTGGAGAGGGCACAGATGATCCAGCCAATGCAGATCTCGAATTCATTTTGCTGTTTATATCCCCATGCCTTATGAATGTCTTCCCTTTTCTTTTTTTAAAATTTATTTATTTATTTATTTTTGTGGCTGCATTGGGTCTTCGTTGCTGTGCGCGGGCTTCCTCTAGTTGCAGTGAGCGGTGGCTACTCTTCATTGCGGTGCATGGGCTTCTCATTGCAGTGGCTTCTCTTGTTGCGGAGCACGAGCTCTAGGCGCGTGGGCTTCAGTAGTTGTGGCACGCGGACATCAGTAGTTGTGGCTCGTGGGCTCTAGAGCACAGGCTCAGTAGTTGTGGCGCATAGGCTTTGTTGCTCCGTGGCATGTGGGATCTTCCCAGACCAGAGATCGAACCCGTGTCCCCTGCATTGGTTGGCAGATTCTTAACCACTGCGCCACCAGGGAAGTCCCTCCATGTCTTCTGTAGACCTGATTTCTCTGATGCCCAGGCCTTTCCTGCTGAGTATCTCCAGGAATAAATCTCCCTCCTCACCCTCCAAAAAGCAGTAGGCTGGCTGCTGATTTTCTGTGCCTGGGGGTATAAGACTAGGTGACTGTTCCATGTATAAGCTTTCAACTTTTGCTTTACACTGCACACCTTACCCTCACTTTCTGCCAAATGTGGTGACTCCAAGTCCTGAGCCACTTTCAGTTTCTTCAAGGTGAAGTATCTTTCTTATCTTCAGCATGCCCCACTGCACGCACTTTAGATTGTGACTTCGTCTCCCATTGGGCCACTTAACATTCCCCCATTCTCTTTCCACCAAATATTTATTGAAATCTTGCATCTATTCATAACCCCTCTTCTGATCTCTACTAAGAGGAGATATATGCCTCTGTTCGTTGCACCATCTTTAGCTAGAAGTTCACAGCTAGAAACTTGGTGGCAGTCATACCACCACTGTAACTGTGGAATGGGCTAGGAGGTATTTGTTTCTTACTTTTTATACTTTGCTTGCATCTTTCTATGTGAGGTCTTTTTTAAAAAATATTTATTTATTTATTTATTTTGGCTGCGCCAGGTCTTAGTTGCGGCATGCAGGATCTTCGTTGCAGCATGTGGGATCTTTTAGTTGCGGCATGCGCGCTCTTAGTTGCAGCATGCGGGCTTCTTAGTTGCGGTATGCAGACTTCTTAGTTGCAGCATGCATGTGGGATCTAGTTCCCTGACCGAATCCGGGCCCCCTGCATTGGGAGCTCAGAATCTTACCCATTGGACCACCAGGGAAGTCCCGAGGAGTTTTTTTTTATGTAAGGGTCTTTGCTTAGTGTGAGGACATGAAGTTAAATCATATACTTAAAAGTCCTTATGGGGCTTCCCTGGTGGCGCAGTGGTTGCGCGTCCGCCTGCCGATGCAGGGGAACCAGGTTCACGCCCCGGTCTGGGAGGATCCCACATGCCGGCCCCCATACCACAAAAATAAATAAATAAATAAATAAATTACAAAAAAAAAGTCCTTATGAGTCATGATGAGCTCTAAGATTAAATATGATACAAGAGGGCTTCCCTGGTGGCGCAGTGGTTGTGAGTCCGCCTGCCGAGGCAGGGGACGCGGGTTCGTGCCCCGGTCCGGGAAGATCCCACATGCCGCGGAGCGGCTGGGCCCGTGAGCCATGGCCGCTGAGCCTGCGCGTCCGGAGCCTGTGCTCCGAACGGGAGAGGCCACAACAGTGAGAGGCCCGCCCGCGTACCGCAAAAAAAAAAAAAAAAAAAAAATACAAGAGAGAAAGTGATAAATGCATAAGAGAGTAGAGCCAGCATTGTGGAAATTTAAAGGAGAAAGTAGTTATATTCAAAATAAAGAGTAAAATACTGGTGGATAAAAAGTGGAATAAAATTGGCCCTAAGGTTTAGTGCTGACAAGAGAAATTACCAGCCTTGTTAGGCATGTTACTACACCTCAGAGAGATAAATGAGGAGAAATGGTCCCAGCCTTCCTTCAAGGAGTGCACATCAATTTAATATAGAGAAAGCCAAACAACAAAACAAAATTTAAAAATACCAAAACAAATTCAATTGTGCACTTCTTAAAACCCACCATTATGCTCGTATTTCCTGTTAACGAGTGGACTTGTAATATTGCAGAATAGATTCTCTTTACAACATGTGGCGTATTATCTGAGCTCCTTGAAAAGATAAAAATAGTTACCACAAATGGGAAGAAACTCCAGCAATATCTTTCTAATTCTTCATACTTTAAATACTGAGAAGGTTCAGGAATGACTCTCTAATGCTGGAATTTTAGGCAAAGCAACATCAGGTTAAGGGTAATTTGGGGAAGGCCTTTCTGGTAGCCTTAAAAATACACACAAGGAGCAAAGACTGGCCTCCCCACCTCCTTGGGGGCCAGCCTCCCCAAGAGGAGGCCTTGGCAGGGCTTTGATGAGTGGGCTGATCCTTGTGTTGGCTCTGGAGTTGCTCTGGCATAATTCACAGCCAATTTAAGAATAAAAGAACTGTTTATTGACTATTTATGTGTGGATAGAGCTTGTTAATTAAAAAGAACATAATGGGGGCTTCCCTGGTGGCGCAGTGGTTGAGAGTCCACCTGCCGATGGAGGGGACATGGGTTCGTGCCCCAGTCTGGGAAGATCCCACATGCCACGGAGCGGCTGGGCCCGTGAGCCATGGCCACTGAGCCTGCGCGTCCGGAACCTGTGCTCCGCAACGGGAGAGGCCACAACAGTGAGAGGCCCGCGTACTGCCAAAAAAAAAAAGAACATGATGGTCGTTGGAAACATTATTCTCTCCCCACCCTTAAGCCATTATTGTGTTTTGGCCACCTGTGTAAAGGAGAGAAGATGAGTGGGTGGATTTGTGGGAGAAAAAAGGAGAGGGTCCATAGTAGGCCAGGTCACTGAGTGTGTGTGTGGGCAGAGGCTGGGCCCATGAGTTAGCAAGGAGTAGGAGGCCAGGTATGTGTGGGCAATGAGTGGGTGAGAGGAGAAAACAGTACAAAGGCATTTTGCAAATGTGAATATCTTAAGAAAATATCCATAAGACAGTGCAAAAGAGCATTAGAAAACAATTCATTAGCAATTCTAATTTTTTTTAAATGGTATTTTAGACTTTATATATATATTTATTTCGTTTTTGATGTGGACCATTTATAAAGTCTTTATTGAATTTGTTACAATATTGCTGCTGCTTTATGTTTTGGTGTTTTGGCCCCGAGGCATGTGGGATCTTAGCTCCCTGACCAGGGAATGAACCTGCACCCGCTGCATTGGAAGGCGAAGTCTTAACCATTGGACCGCCAGGGAAGTCCCAGCAATTCTAATTTTAAAAAGCAAAGCATTGCTGATAATGCCATCTTACAGATAGTCATTTTTAATTTTTAATTATGTCATTCAGAATTATATGTGTGTTATTTAGCCTGATAATTGGTGTGAACCTGCCAATGTCACTGAGGAGAATGTTTCAGCAGTGATCTCAGAGTTGCCTCCATAAACAAGAGTGGCTCAAGACAGAGCAGAGGAGCAAGCTAAAGACCCGTAGTTGAGGTAAGCTTAAATTTTCTATCTAAAGTAAGCTTAAAATCCCAGGAAGAAAGGGGTACCTTTTCTCCCTCTGTTAGGCAAAGGCATCTATATTGTTTCTTTTGTAACTATACATGGGATTTTTTTAAAAATCTGCATTAAAGTCTGAAACTTAAGCATAGACTCATATAACATTAGGGTGAAGAGGAATCAAAGAGATCATCTTGATGAACAACCACATTTCTAGAATGAATTACAGACTCAGAGAGCTGAAAAGGACTCGGCCAAGGAATACTATGGGGAGTCTATAAAGTCTCATAAATCAATCAACCAACTGGAAACAAGGGCACTGCCCCGCCCATCCCCGCAGCAGCCTCCTGAAATAGATATAAAATGAGAAACTCAGAAGCGGAAGCTGGGGAGTGTTCACTCCACGGAGAGGTAAGAGGCAGGAGGTGAAGCATGTGGACTGGCACAGCAGGATGCAGACTAGGAAGAGCCCCGCTCTGATGCTACAGGGCAAGTCTGTGCATAACTGAGTGGGGGACTGGAGACGACCAGACCGTCTGTAACCATATGAGCTTCCTGGCTGGGAAGTGGCCTTATCAGACCAGAGCTTAGCTAAGGAGTTCATGTCCCGTTTCTACTGGTCTTAGCCTGTGTCTTTCCTTTGAGCTAATTCAGATCCGCTGGGCTTGCTTCTTGCAGAACTTCCCGAAGAGAGAAAGGGCTGTTTGGGTTTTCTCTTTTCAGTCAGCCCAGTGAATCCCAAACCAAAGATTTCTTCTCTTTCTCTTCTCTTTCGCTGAAGTCTTTTAATTACCATTTACCAGCTTTTCGTGCAAATTTTTCTATGTGCTGAGAACATCCAGTCAAGGGCAGGGTGAAGCAGTTGGGCAGCAGTTAAGTACACAGTAAAATAAAAACTAAGACCTCCTTATTTAAAAAAAAAAAATTAAGTTGGTAGCCTCCAAGACTCTGCTAGGGGGGCCACTAAAATGGAAACTCTTGTCTATCCATAATAGAATTAAGTAACTGAATTCATTATATCATGAAAATAAAGCTGTGATGTTATCTGTAATGCTGGTATTTTGGCATTTATTTTGTATAACATAAAAATGGCTGTATTTGATTTTTTTAAAATAAACATAAATGGTGCTATGGACTGTTGACCTAAAACAAATAGACTGCTAGTTATTTCTCCAGCAAAAATGGGATTATTTGGGATCAACAAAGAATTGCAATTCATAGTGTGCAACCATGGTGAGCCAGGTGCAAGTGCTCACAAAACTGGAGAGAACTCTTTTACAGAGTGGAAAAAGAAGTTGGGGGGAGGTATAGTAAACAAAGAGCCCATGGCTTTTCATTGGCTGAGTCATGACTGTCTCTCATAGGCTGGGTGCTTACCCGGAAAGAAGGAGTCTTTCTTCTTCCTGTTGGTAGAACATGGTAGGGCATGAGAGCTCCCCCTTCTGGCCTCCTGACTGTATTTAATTGAGATTTCTGTTTATTAGTTTTTTACAGGGCTGAATTTTGTCCTCCCGCCAAAAAAATTCGTATGTTGAAGTCCTAAACCCTAGTACCTCAAAATGTGAGTGTATTTGGAGATTGGGCCTTTAAAGAGGTAATTAAGTGAAAATGAGGTTTTACGGGTGGGCCCTAATTCAATCCTATTGGTCTCCTTATAAGAAGAGATTAAGACACAGACACACAGAAGGAAGATCATGTGAAGACACAGGGAGAAGTTAGCCATCTGCAAGCCAAGGAGAGCGGCCTCAGAAGAAACCAACCCTGTTGACATCTTGATCTTAACTTTGTAGCCTCCAGAACTGTGAGAAAATCAATTTCTGTTATTTAAGCCACCAAGTCTGTGGTACTTTGTTATGCAGCCTTAGGAAACTAATATATAGTCTTCATTATGTGCTACATTTTGCCCTCAGTGTTCTCTATCTGAGAGAGAGAGTTAAAGTTCAATACAGAGATTACCCTCTCCCACTTCTTGGGTCTTCTCAAGTAGGATGACTAGAGAAGGTTCTGTTTGAAATCAATTATCCTAGGAGAGAAGGGGGCAGGCTGCAAGAGAATGAATGGTACAGAGGAGAGCAGAGAGAATCTGGACCCAGGGAAAGGGTGTGCAGGCTGCCAGGAAAATCATGGTAATAGGGCCCTGGGAACCTCCCCTCCTCATCCTCCCCAATAACATCTCCTAAACCTCCTGGAAGAAGCATTGAAGTGTTTCTTAATGAGTACAACTTTGTTCCATTCAAAATATTAATGAAGTGTATAAATTCTCTGGTTACCTGAGGTGCACTCCATCAGGGGTTGTGCAACCAACTTAGTGGATTGCATTAACTTTTCCTAGATGAAATTGGTTAGGGTGGAAAATATATAAATATCAGTCAAGTTTCAACAAATTTTTATTTTACATATATACATATGTAATCACATATATGCATATGCATATATATTATGTATAATATATAATCTGCATATATTGGCATGTAAAATGTTTTTGTTTTTTTTTTTTTGGCTGCGTTGGGTCTTCGTTGCTGTGTGTGGGCTTTCTCTAGTTGTGGCAAGCAGGGCTGCTCTTCGTTGCAGCGCACAGACTTCTCATTGTGGTGGCTTCTCTTGTTGCAGAGCCCAGGCTCTAGGTGCACGGGCTTCAGTAGTTGTGGCTCGTGGGCTCAATAGTTGTAGCTCTTGGGCTCTAGAGCGCAGGCTCAGTAGTTGTGGTGCACGGGCTTAGTTGCTCTGCAGCATGTGGAATCTTCCCGGAGCAGGGCTCGACCCCGTGTCCCCTGCATCGGCAGGCAGATTCTTAACCACTGCACCACCAGGGAAGCCCTGTATTTCTTACTATAGATGATGATCAAAGAAATTTAAAGCCATTCCTCTAAAACACGAAACTGATCAGGTCACTTTCTTTTTTGAAATGCTTCATTGGTTCCTCAGTGTCTACAGAACAAAGTCCAAAGACTTAGCAAAACCTTCAAACTCCCAAGATGGAGCCCCAGTCTACTTCTCTGTATTTCTTCTTATGCTTTCAGACTGCGGAACACTTCAGGAGTACATGGTAACGTGCCAGGAGGCACCAAGAGCCACCAGAGGAACAGTCTACATTTCCCTATAATGAAAATTTTACTTGCTGGCATGTGTGGAAAATATGCTTTTTGTATTCAATAGCACAGATATATTGTGAAGTAGAATTTAAAAGTTGCATGAATTTTAAGGTAAGATATTAGAATGCAATGAGAGGCTGCCTGGAGGTTGGGACAGGATTCTCCCCTCCGCTGCTCAGAGCACTCGGGAGTAAACATTGGAGAAGCAGTGCCACAAGCACCAGAAATGCTGACACTGTCCTTTCACATCACCATGAAGCAAAGCTACTCATGTCCAGCAACAAGCAGGTATAGCGATGCCGCATGGAGCCACTCCGAATACTGCAGGTCACACAAAGTGCTCTGCTGACACTGACCTTAGCCAGCGGGAAAAGCAAACTGCAGGGGCTAGAGTCCAAAAAACCGGGTTCAAGTGCTACTCTGTCTCCTCCAGGCTCTAAGGTGCTAGACAAAGCTCTTAACCAGACTGTGAGAGAGATCTCCCTGCAGCACCTGTCACCCCGTGGGTCCTCAAGAAATATTTGACTGTAGAGCTGGCCAGGCAGGTTCCACTTCCACCCATGTGCTGCACAAGGATCTATTCAAAGCTGAGCCCTGGGCGGAAGAGTAAAACCTTTTCACATAGAGGTGGGAAGAGTCCTTTCTGCTAATGGCTTAGAACAAGTCGTTTATGTCCTCTAAGCTCAACTTCTTCTGAAGGGTGGGACTCATAATAACAATACGTCCCTAAGAGGGTTATTTTGAGGATGAAATGAGAATCCTGGATAAACACACCTCCTCTTACATAACAATGAGAATGATCATTTTTATAATCGTCAGCTTATATTTGCCTTATGTCAAAGGTTTATATAAAGTTGGTTTCCAGTAATACATGGAGCACCTAATTTTTTTTTTAACTGGTTCAGGGACACAGAAATTTTCTCTCTTTAATTGTACCAGAAGTAAAACAAAAATTACACTGCTCCAAAGTTCTCAGAGCATTTTATAACATGGAGAATACATTTCCCAAACCCTTCTGAAGTTATAATAAAATTATCAAAGCTTAGGAAGTTATTAGTAATGTACTATTTCTAACTCTTGTGAAAATGCAGGTTCTACTTAAAGAAGAGAGTAGTTTAAATCTATTTAGTGGGTTCAGGGAGGATGACTACAGCAGCAGTGTAATTTTGAATCCAAATCTTAACATAAAAACATATGGGGCTTCTCTGGTGGCGCAGTGGTTAAGAATCCACCTGCCAATGCAGGGCACACGGGATCAAGCCCTGGTCGGGGAAGATCCCACATGCTGCGGAGCAACTAAGCCCCTGCGCCACAACTGCTGAGCCTGTGCTCTAGAGCCTGTGAGCCACAACTACTGAAGCCTGTGCACTCTAGGGCCCACGTGCCGCAACTGCTGAGCCCACGTGCTGCAACTACCGAAGCCCGTGTGCCTAGAGCCGTGCTCTGCAACAAGAGAAACCACCTCAATGAGAAGCCCATGCACCACAACGAAGGGTAGCCCCCGCTTGCTGCAACTAGAAAAAGCCCACGCACAGCAACGAAGACCCAACACAGACAAAAGTAAATAAATAAAACATGAAAAAAGAAAACATATAGAACAACAACTTAGCAAAATCAAAATCCCATGGACAACATTTACATGGACGCTAGGCTGCAAGGCATCCACACAAACTTCAAAATACATGTGAATGAGAACAAACCACCCACAGCCATAAGATCTGGATCCTATCAGCATGTGAGCAGGAAAAGGAGAGAGGAGCAGTGAAACTTGACAGACTTTGACAGACTTGAAAAGAGAAGCCCTAAATAGCAAGGACTATTTACTGGAAAGCATGTGGTCAGGTTTTATCCAACCGGGTAGGTGGTGAGTGCAAGGGGTCTGCTACAAAGACTAAAGGTGCTTAAGCAGCCCTAGAGGCTGACTTGCCAGAGCTTCCTTTCAGGACAGAGTGTCACACTGAAGAGAAATGCTGAGAGTGGAATCAAAATTAAACTGGACAGAGACAGATAGAACAATAGATAGAGGAGGCCCAGATAAAAGTGGGGGGAAGGGAACAGAACCAGGAAATCTCATAAAGCAAGCTGACCCTTCTTAACACTACCTGAAAACAACAGAAGAGGGAGTTTATGAAGTTAGAAAAGCTATTCAAAGCTGTGTCTCCTACTAAAAGTTCTGGAAAGCCATTTTAACATAAAAATGAGAAACAGAAAAGTATTGAGGCCAAATGCCTTGCAAAGTTATTTCTAAGAAAAACAATGAGCACAATAAATATCCCTACACCAGAAGGACATGCTCACAGAACAAATCAAAACTATTATCTTCTATCTCAAAAGAAGCTAAAATACATTAAGAAAACGATAAAGACATGAAATGAAAACATTATTAAAATACTCTGCCACTGAGGTGGTAAAATCCAGGAGACAATTAGAAATTTTTTTAAAAATTATTTCTGAAGTGACACTAAAATGAAGGAACACAGAGCAAACATAATAAAACAGATTAAGCCTTCAAAGAAACAAAATATTAAAAGGAGGACATTTTTTATTTTTTTCCCAACAAACTTTTTTAAAAATATTTATTTATTTTTATTTATTTATTTTGTCTGCGCCAGGTCTTAGGTGCGGCATGTGGGATCTTTTTTAGTTGCCCCATGCAGGCTCATAGTTGTGGCATGTGGACTTCTTAGTTGCAGCATGCAAACTCTTAGTTGCAGCATGCATGTGGGATCTAGTTCCCTGACCAGGGATCGAACCCCGGCCCCCTTCAGTGGAAGGGGACCACCAGGGAAGTCCCAAAGGAGGAAATTTTTAAAATAAAAAATAAAGAAAAAGATAAGAAACATTTGACAGAAAATGACAAATATTGGGACTCTAGAGCCTGCGTGCCACAATTACTGAAGCCCGCGCGCCTAGAGCCCCTGCTCCGCAACAAGAGAAGCCACTGCAATGAGAAGCCAAATATTGGGACTCTAGAGCCTGCGTGCCACAATTACTGAAGCCCGCGCGCCTAGAGCCCCTGCTCCGCAACAAGAGAAGCCACTGCAATGAGAAGCCCGCGAACCGCAACAAAGAGTAGCCCCCACTCACCGCAGCTAGAGAAAGCCTGCACGCAGCAACGAAGACCCAGCGCAGCCAAAAAAAAAAAAGAAAGAAAGAAAACGACAAATATTAAAGATGGACAAAGAAACTTCAACCTCATATAACTGGAATCTTTGAGGAAGTGTAAAGCAAGGGGACAAAACATATACTAAAAAATATAATTAAAGAGAAATGTTCTTTATAAAAAACAATATGAAACTACATATTGAAAAAATATACTGTGTAGCTGAGACTGTTGACCCAGAATTATCAACACCAAGACAAATTTCTAACAAAATGGATGAACTTTAAAGAAAAAAAAATTCCACTGAGTATCCAATCAAAACCAAAAGTGACTTAAAAGGTAAAAAAGTAGATTATCATCAGGGTTTTTTTGACAGCTATACTTTATGCCAGAAGAAAACAGAATAACATATTTAACAGATACAAGGAATAAATGTAAACCAAGGATTTTATATTCTGCAAAACTTTCAACTATAAAAGGCACAAAATAACAGTTATCAATATTCAAGGACTCAGAGAATATTGTTCTCAAGAATCTAGAGAAGGACGAGTATTAGACAATCAAAATGATTAGAGAGACATCAGTAAAGAGACATCATCAGTAAAGAGACATCATCAGTAAAGAGACATCAGGTGGTAGATGGTAAAACATAGTATCTGAAGAACTAATAATAAATGAGAGTTAAATGAGAGTATAACATATAAAGGCTATATTCTCACATAATGTAGATATAGTATAACTATTAAAAATGGGATGAGAGTGAAGAGAGCATATACAAAAGATTCAGCTGTTCTTTGTAATTATATTGATGGTGGTAATATGTGTATTGTTATTCTAAGCCTGTCGTGTGTACAATGTAGAATAATGTAAATGAGTAATTATGAGATACAATTCTATCATCTACTGTACACTTGGGAACCAGAAATCTTGTTATAGAGGAAGAGAGATATAGATGCAGTAAAAGTATAAAAAAGTCTAGGTTAAAATCCCATAGTACTGACATTTAATTGGAAATATCAGCATAATCATTAGGTATTTTATCTGTAAAATTATATCTATATGTATATTTATCAACAGATAGATTTCCTAGCTCTGCCGCTGAAAAGGCCAAGTAGTAATAAGTAACCAACCCAGAAGCAATAAGTATTAGCACTCAGATTGTGGTCTTGAAATCATAGAAGAAATCAAGGCTTTTGGAAACATGACTGATTTCCTATCCGGGGCAGGATGCATACAAGATGAATGTGGACATCTGTTATTAAAAATCAGGGAAGTTATCAAAAATTACTAGGGTATGTCAAAAGGGCTTAGACCAACCTGAAGAGAATCCTGCTGGCCAAAGACAGGACAATTTGAGCTTCAAAAAAAAAAGTTATAATTGCTATTGATTGAAATTTTATCAAATATGTTGAAATCATGAGTTCATGACAATGTTTTTTTTGTTTTTTTTTTTTGCGGTACACGGGCCTCTCACTGTTGTGGCCTCTCCCATTGCGGAGCACAGGCTCCGGACGTGCAGGCTCTGCGTCCATGGCTCACGGGCCCAGCTGCTCCGCAGCATGTGGGATCTTCCCGGACCGGGGCACGAACCCGTGTCCCCTGCATTGGCAGGCAGACTCTCAACCACTGTGCCACCAGGGAAGCCCCATGACAATGTTTTTAAAACAAAGAATTGGTGACCTTCAGAGAAGGATAAGGAACCAATTTATTCTCTTAAAAACTGGTAAATAGAGGAAAAGAACCAAGCACCTATCCTACCTTTTCCACATGAAATGTATCACTGGGTAACCAAATAGTAGATGAGAGATATGTCTCCTTGTCAAAGCATTTCAGCTAATATAATAAGTGAAAAAGAAATAATGGAATCTGAATATCACCCTTTTGCAACCCCCGGTGAATTAATGGATCTAGACATCAGTAGTTAGTAATACCACAAAAAGAGAATCAACCAGACATTGTATGACTCCTGATGAAAGAACACAACACAATCTATAGTCTTACCCAAAGGAATAAAACTAAGTCCAATGAAGACTCAGAATCCAGGTGCCAGTTTTCAGGAAATACCAAGGACAGAGAACATGCCACACTGCACAATGAGTATGAAAACAGCAAACTTCAGACTATGGGAAACTTGACAAGTCAAAAAGCTTGGGTTCTTCAATAGATAAATCTTAAAGAAAAGAAACAATGGAAGAGTGAAACTGTACAATAAGAGAGATTTAAAAGACATATCCAAAAAAATTTTAATGGGCAAAACTGTCTATGGATGTGCATTTGGTGTCATAAACTATAAGGAAACCAGTGGAAATGATTACTATGAAAATCAGGATGGTGGGTACTTTGAGGGATGGGAGGTGATATGAAATTGGAATGAAGCACATGGAGGACTTCTGGAATAGCTGGAAAATTCTATTTCTTGACTTGGGTCTTGGCTACAAGAGCATTTGCCTTATAACAACTCATTGGGGTATACGTTTATTTTGCATTGCCTTCTAAATCTTTTATTTTACAATAGAAATAAGGATTAAAAGTAATAAAAACCTATTTAACGTAAAGGATACCTATTACACGAAAGGGAGAATTTCAACAAAATCCTCTCATGTATGTTATTCAAGATTGATAAAGCATCAAAGAGAAACTATTATATTTCCAGTGATTATTATATCTGGCAAAGAGTGGAAAGAGGAAAAACAAGGAAAAGTCAATAAAGAACCAGGTGAGATGGTGAAATGGAAGGCAGGGACAGTAACCTCTTAATCCTAAAACAAATCCAAGCAATATTGGTAGGTTTAGGTGAGCTGTTTTCTCTGAAGTGGGTTTAGATTGTACATAGAGGAATAAATCTTTATAAAGCCCCAATCATTTGGAAAGTCTGGCCCTTTGAAACTCAGAGCCTAAATATTTCCTTGTTTTAATTATTGCTGAGACAAGTTAAGAGCGTCAAATATTTAGATGGATTATTTTAAACATCTTGTTAGGCAAATTATCCTTAAATGAAAAAAAAACAGGAGTGCCATCAGAACACTACTGTCAAGCCACATGAACATGAAATGAACATGAACATGAGTTTCCAGGGACACACCCGCAGTGTGGTTAGGACCAACAAATTCTAACCTGCAAAAATGCACGCCTGAAGAGTCGGCTCCCTCCTCCTTTTCTTCTATTTGCTCCAGTGTCTTAATGGCTTATCCTGCCCATCATTTCAAGGGGCAAGTGACCTAGTTAACTGAACTTTGTCACATTAGATCATCCAGATTAGTCATTGCTCATTCTACTCTATCCCTCCTTTTTTTTTCCCTGCCTTTTTTGTTTTCTACCATTCCTATTATCTTCTCCTCATTTTCCCCAATATAACCCACACTCCTTTGTCTAATTTTTCCTCTCTTTCATTATTCTAATAGAAAATATTTGCTATTTTGGAAATTGAATGCTTTAGAATGAGGATGATATGTAAATCCACTAAACAAGACCGATAGAAGGAAAAACATATGATTTGTGTAGAAGTAACTCCCATTTTGAGTCAATGTGTAAATTTCAAAAAGAAAACATTTATCGAAGTTGAGAATAATGCATAAAACTCATTTTTTAAGTCAGCATAAAGTTTCAGACTACCATTTTCAGACATTTATTAGGGCTTTCGGAAGCTGTCAAAAATATCACCATAATAAATTTTTCCCTATCTGTTGTTCTTCCAGTTTTTGTCTTCTGTGATACCACTTCCCACAGAGGCTGGAAATGCCCAACATTCACTCCACACAGTTTAACAAGGGCATGTGCCAGTCACTTGCTAATGGGACTAGCAAGAGAGTTAGCCGAGAGGGTGAAGGTGAGAGCTTCTAAGAAAGGCTTTATTTCTCTCTTCAAGTGATGGAAGGGGAAATAGTGCTCCTGCTTTTGGTTACAGTTGTGTGAGGGAGGACCCAATATCAGTGGCAATGGCAGCTTTTTTCAATTATGAGGAGAAAAGCTTGAAAACAAGTCCCAGCAAGCTGAGAGTGGTGGAGTAGAGAACTGAAAACAGCCTGAGACCTTGATAGGATGGTTCAGCTGCTGAATCAACCTGCTGGGACCTCCATGTGACATAATAAATGTCTTCATTGTTTTAAGACACTTTTACTTGGAAATTCTGTTAGTTGTAGTTGGAAACATCCTAATACATACTCTGATAATATAGGTAGACTTCTTGACCCAGTCAATAAGGACAGGGTATAAATCAAAGTAAACAAATGTAATTGAGTTGGGCAGAATGTTACTGAAATGTCCTAAATAATTATTATTTTTTTCATCCAGCTTTACAGACTTTGCTTAATGCAAGCAAAAATATATCTAATTTCTGTCAGATAGACTCCATCGGCAAAATATGATTAATAATATTAGCAAAACAGAAGTACATTAGTTGAATTATTTATACTTGCCACAATCTCTATTGAAACATGACTAATCTAGAAATTATGATTTGGTTATAGAAACTGCTCAGAACAGATAGACTTTCTTGTGTCAATTTTCTTCAAAAAATAAAGTATTATTTTATTATAAATAAAACATAAATTTCTTCCTAACAGTTAGTAGCTTACACTGTCTTTCCACACCCATGGTCACAGTAACATCCTGGAAAAATAAGGGAGTCAAAAATTTGTGTAACACATGCCGCGGAGTGGTTGGGCCCATGAGCCATGGCCGCTGAGCCTGCGCGTCCGGAGCCTGTGCTCCGCAACGGGAGACGCCACAGCAGTGAGAGGCCCGCGTACCGCAAAAAAAAAAAAAAAAAAAATCTGTGTAACAGCTCCATAATACACTTGGGTCAAGCCAGATATAGAATACAAAGAGACAGCAATATTGGAAATAGAGGCTGTTGAGATCTTACTTAGAGAAGCAAGGGGGAGAGAAACAGCAGAAGAACAAAACCTGAGACATATTTATCTCCATCTCCTGGCCTCCACATACCCTTCTTTTTTTTTTTTTGGCGGCACGCGGGCCTCTCACTGCTGTGGCCTCTCCCGTTGCGGAGCACAGGGTCCGGATGCTCAGGCCCAGCGGCCATGGCTCACGGGCCCAGCCGCTCCGCGGCATGTGGGATCCTCCCGGACCAGGGCACGAACCCGTGTCCCCTGCATCGGCAGGCGGACTCTCAACCACTGCGCCACCAGGGAAGCCCCACATACCCTTTTTAAAAAAGATTTCTTTCTAAAAACACTTGAAAGAATATAGGTTGAAGAATTTTTCTGAGTAGACTGTGATCACTGGGGAAATTCTGAAGTAGCTGGTGGGAAACTAAAAGCAAGCAGAGAAAATCTCTGTTTTAACTGAATTGAAGGGCTCCTTAAATTACACACAGATCTTTTACATGGTCAATAAATGACTAATAAAGGCAGTTAAAGAACTTAACTAAAAGGATATCTGCAGTTTATAGCTTCCCTTGAAAGAAGAAAAGACTTTCAAATATAATTATCTCACTATAAATTATTTTTTGGAGAGATTACTCCAGTGGGGCGGGGGGCAGGGTGGCAGGACCAAGATTGTAGCGAATGGCCGATTAAGAAAAATGCTCTCTAAGGGTGAGTTGGCAGAAAAGAAGACTTTGGCAGAGCTTCTTTAGGAATCAAGTCAAGTGGAGTGGCGGGATTGGATGGTGTCCAGGTAAGAAATAAACTAGAATCCCAGTGCTGGGAAAATGTATGCATTTTACATGCAATCCTGAGCTTACTCACTGCAATTTAAACCTATTTCTTTTTTGCTCTTAAGAAAACATAACAAATAACTGGTGACTATTTTTCTGTATCCTAGTTCCTTAAATTAACTCTTAGAAAGCTGCAACTCTTCAACCTTCTTTTTCTCAGAGTAACCAAGAACATCAATCTTTTCCCATAGATACAGTACTATTTTCCAGCCATCATCAACTAATCATCAATCACTTTTGAATATTTTTTCCCCACCAGTTTTATAGCATGGTCAAAAGACTATTTGCCTCAGAATTGTAAATGTGTATTCCCAGGCCATACACTGTACCTACTGAATAAGAATCTTTGGAGATGGGACTCTTATCCACACCAAAATTTGAGAACCACTACTTTAAAGAATTCCACAGCTCTCAATTTGAATGGAAAGATCTGAATTGAATTTGACCAATTATCTTTTATCAAGGACTTTAGCAATTTAGTTTAGAGAATATTTGATGTATTTCTTAATAAATTATATTCTAATCCCTCCCAGCATCATTTATTCATACTGAAAAGCTACCTATCTTTTACTTCTGACATGAATTATTAAAATTACTGAACTAGTGTATGGCAAGTCAATTTCAAAGTCTTTCCTAAATGAAATATGCTAAGAAAATCATGATCCAACAAGTCAACGTCTATTTTTATTCTTTTCTTTTATGGAGAAGTCTTGAACAGCCTGTTTTTTCCTCTTGATATATAAAATTCTAAAAATAGGAATTTTTAAAAGGAAGAAATGATGACATATAACTTCTATAATCTTTGCAGCATTGGTGGATATCATTACAGTCTTTCTAAATCTTTCTTTATGAAAGAACCCAAAGTAGTAGAACTTTGCCTATTTCTTCTAATACATTTAATTAAATGTTCTACCTACCTAGAAACCAAGTGAAAGCTCCTAAATAATTTCTGACATGAGCTAAATTTTACTTCTGATTCATAGTGACTGATTGTAACCCTATGACAGTTACAGAAAATTAATTAGTTATGAAGAGCAAGAACTCTAGAAATAAAAATGCAGAGGCTGAAATTTGAATTGTAATCTTTTTCACACCATGTGGAAATAGTCAAATGGAATTAAAGAACTTGGGTCACTAAAATAATATTAAGGAAGCTCTTTATTATACATTGGTTTTTTAAAATAGGAATATGTCATATTCTAACAATATGAATTACATAAAATGCACACACAATATTTTAGCTGTGATTATAAACTTGCCCAAAATTCTGCTTACTGTCAAGCGTGAAACTTGTAAAACTCAAAATTTAGTCCTAATACTCTTGACTCACTTGGGTTACATGTTAAGAAGAGACATTTGGGGCTCTATGCCAGATGGACTGAATCAGTCTCTGGAGGGTATGTCCTGGGAATCTGCATTTACAATGCTAAACATTTACATATTACCCACACAACTAGCATTCTGGCAAGAGTTCCAAATTCTTCCCTATCTATGAGATCCAGATCTCCCAAGTGGCAGTGCTTCATTTTGTCTTAGAGACGGACATGGGGTGTTTACGCAGAAATCCATAGCTGAGGGACTTCCCTGGTGGCACAGTGGTTAAGAATCTGCCTGCCAGTGCAGGGGGCATGGGTTCGATCCCTGGACTGGGAGGATCCCACATGCCATGGAGCAACGAAGCCCGTGCGCCACAACTACTAAGCCTACGCTCTAGAGCCTGGGAGCCACAACTGCTGAGTCTGCGTGCAACAACTATTGAAGCCCGTGCACCTAGAGCCCGTGCTCTGCAACAAGAGAAGCCACAGCAATGAGAAGCCCGTGCACCGCAACGAAGAGCAACTCGCCGCAGCTAGAGAAAGCCTGCGCGCAGCAACGGAGACCCAATGCAGCCAAAAATAAATAAATAAACAAATTTTAAAAATTGTTTCCCAAGCAAAAGCAACAGTGACAATACTCAAAGTATTGCCAATGTTGTTATTTAAAAAAAAAATCCATAGCTGAAATCTGTAGGCAATACAATTGGGCAACTTCTTCAAAGAGACAATGAATTTTGTCCTTTTTCAAGCATCTCTTTTAGTGTAGAAATGAATGGGCTGGTGTTAAAATCCAGTTACAATTAATCATCTTACATCACCTGGGCAAATTTAATGGTGACCCCCAACTACAACTTTCTCGCCTCACTGACCCACTGATGGGCAAACATATTCTCTATTTTCTAACAGAAAGATAGAAAGCAAACCTGCATAATAATCCCAGGAGGCTTTGAACAGAAGATTCTGCAGGTGTCCTGTTTATATGGGATTCAGTTTTGGTTTGGTGTGTTTAATCAGTATAGTTCATCTCCTAGAAAGAGGCACACAAATGCTGGTGTAATTTAAGAACAATAGACTGCAGTAATCACAGATTGTTAATCCCGTCTGCTCCTCTTGAGAAAGAAGCAGTGTTCCATGATGTGTCAAAGGACCTATGAGCCTTCCTAAATCTGACCACTCTCCTTATTCTGTCTTCTTGTATTTCTTTCTCCACGGTTCTTTGGTGTCTTTTTTCCCTTCCTCTCATTGCATTGTCACCACAAAGCTTATCCATTTTTATATGAGAGGTTTTCATATGAGAGGTTTGGGGAGGTTAGGTCAGATATCATCATGGTCCCCCCAATGACAAAATTATCACCTCCTAAGAGTCTGTTATCTCTGGAAAAAAAATTATTGCTATCCTATAAAGAGGAATGTGGTGTTTTGAGTTAGCTTCTTTACTAAGAAGCTAAAGATATTTATTAAGAGTATGATGCTACATGAATAGCACTTTAAATATTAATTTAATACACTACTTCCTGTCCTTTTATTCCTCTACCTGATACAGCTGTAGGAAAACACTTGTCGTTCAAGAATATACCTGTTAAAAAAAAGAATATACTTGTTTCTTTTAGCCACGTTTCATAGTGCCATTCAAAATTAAACTAAATCAAAATGAATATGGTTAGGGAAAAAAAAGTTGGGCAAGAGGCAAGTGGGGTCAGGGTCTCTGCTATTTCTCTGGAGATAGTCTGCAGGGTCAGACAAGGTAGGAGTTCAAGTAATAATAGTTTATCTGTGAAAATCATCCTCCCCAGGAGTCCTTTACAAGGAGATTTCTGAACTTTCGAAAAGCCATATATGGGTGTGCACATGGCACCAGGGGTTTGAGGGCAGTTGGTTAAACCTAACTTTGAAGCCAGGGAAAGTCTAGTGAGTTCTACTCAGACCTTTGGGGAAAATGAGGCTAAGCTATTTTTAGAGGATGATTTCTGTTACAACTGGCTTCTCTGAAGTACCTTAGCAGAAGCCCAAAATTAGAAAAGAGGAAATGACCTTTTGTTCTACCGAGTGTTTAGTAGGAAATATTGAATCACATTAATGGGTTTCCAAGGCCTGAGGAGGGTCTGGGCCTTAAAAAAAAAACAAAAAAAAAAGTACAGTATAATAGTGTAAGACTACAAGCTCTATACTCATTATCGATATTAAAACCACTCAAGATATTTTTCCAGATTTATTGAGATATGATTGACATATAACACTATTTGTTTTAGGGGTACAACACAATGATTTGATATATGTATATATTGAACATATAATTTATTTAACATCCGTTTCCTCACAGTTACACATTTTTTTAATGACGAGAACTTTTAAGATCAACTCTTAGCAATTTTCAAATATTCGTTACAGTGTTAACTTTAGTCACCATTACATCCCCAGAACTTATTTATCGTATAACTAGCAGAAGTTTGAACCTTTTGACCACCTTCACCCAGTTCCCCCACCTCCCCCCACCCTGGCAACCACCAGCCTGTTCTCTACATCTTTTTAAACACACACACACACACACACACACACGTTAATTTGAAGGGATATATTGGTGAGGGAACGTTTTACATGCTCTTTATACTGAAATGTGAAAAGTCAATGCTATATAAGCAACCAAATTGCCAATCTGTTACTGTTACAAACAAAAAGGAAAAATAAACTGATTTTTATTTCTAAATAAGAGGGTTGCTGAAGGGCCTTCGCCTTCCTGGGGTAAGACTCTCAGAAGCTGACAACTGAGCCCTAAAGCCCCAGAGCCACGAGTCAGGGCAGTTTTAGGAACAATTCTGAGACGAACGGTCTCCTCCTCCCCACACCCTCCAGGGTGAGACGGGGCGGAGCCCGGAGGGCCTAGGAGGCGGGAGGGGCGGGAC
Organism: Physeter macrocephalus; assembly: GCF_002837175.3. NCBI lineage: Eukaryota > Metazoa > Chordata > Mammalia > Artiodactyla > Physeteridae > Physeter > Physeter macrocephalus. Next base: position 94,988,445 of record NC_041215.1, on the reverse strand, counting down.
AGGGCGCGAGCCGGGGGGCGGAGGCGGCCCGATTCTTCCTGCGCGGGGGGCGGGACCTCCGCTTTCCAGCGCGCAGGCCGCACCGGCCCCTGGTCTCCTTCTGAGGTCCGCGCCATTTCCGCTACTCTCGGCCAAGCGGGCCCCCAGGGCTCGTCCAGCCGCTGGGCCGCGCGGAGCTGACCGCCTGGCGGGATGCGGCCGCCCCCGGGGACGTGCTGGCTGCTCTTCTGGCTGCCGCCGGTGGCCGTGCTGCCGGCGGGCGCGGTGCGCGGCGAGGAGAACGAGGCGGCGTTGTCAGGTAACCACGGGCACGGGCGGCGGGCGCGCGCACGCTCCTCGGCTCCCCCGCTCCCTATCTCCCCCTCCTCGCCCCCTCTCCCCGTCTCGCCCGGCTCCCCGGTGATGGACCAAGCTCTCCCTTCCCCGGGCGGCGGGGCGCGGGGAGCTGTTTCCCTGCCCGGCTTAAGGCTCCCTCCGCGGGCGCGGCCTCCCTTACCGCCTGCTTGGGCTTCCCTGGTCTCTGCTGGCACTTGGACACTATAATTTTAGGATTAGAAGCAACTGCAGAGTTCATTCTGGCCCAGTTCCCTCGTTTTACAGAAGCAACCGAAGCCCGGAGAAGTTTTGATTAGTCCAAGGACACACGGATAGTCATTGTACAGATGATCCTAGTCTCCCGACTTTTAACACAGGGCATTTGTATACATCAACTTAGGTTGAAAATATTATTTATCTAGCTAAAACTTTGGACTCAAGACTAGAGAAGGTAAAAGATTTGGCTTTAGAATTGGACTGAAATTCCCCTGCCCTTAGTAGCTCTGTGACCTTGAGTGAGTCACGGATCATAATATTTTACAGGATTACTGTGATTTTTAACGTGTGCCTGGTACAAAGGAAACAAGAAATGGTAGCTGTTAATAGTGTTGTTATGGGCTGTCTGGAGTGGGGCAAGGCAGGAGTTCTAACTCCACAACTGCTACTAATTTGCTATGAGCTTAACTTTTCTTTTTCACTGTTTTCACTATTTTTAAAAGATTTCCTGGAATCACTGTCCACTAACTTCTCTTCATCTTATTGCCCCCCTTTGGTTGCAAGGGAGGCAGTCAAGTGTGGGCTTTTAGCTGGGCATAGCTGCTCGCCTCCAATAAAATCAGGATTGTTTGTCTGAGGATAAAGGCAGTTATCAGATTGAGCTGGAGCTACCAACTCCTCTGTATCTTGCAGTGAGGTACGCCTTGGGGGACTCTTCTATACCAGTTTTCATTGAATGGAAGTTTGTTGAGTATTTACTATGTGCTAGGCAGTGTTAAAAGTGCTTTAACTGCATTATCTTATTTAATACTCATAGTAGCCCTATGGGGTAGGTACCATTTATATACCCATTTTACAAAAGAGGGAACAAAGGCTTGGTAGTAGGAGAGGTAACCAGTATATACTGATGAAAAAATAAATCACAGATCTGTCTAAGAAGGAGGGTTTCCTAGCATGGCAGCAGCCAGAAAATTGTAAGTAGCCTTGGACCAGCATCCAGAACCTTGATTTCTCTAGTTCGGTCATTACATTCAGCCACCCACTTGCAGAATTACGTTGGTCCAGGCACGTAATCTTTATGGGCTATAGTTTTCTCATCAGTAAAGATGAAGATGTTCTGTTACTGAATGTTCTCCAATAATTTTCTTACCTTTTATTTGCCTCAATGAACCCATTGTTTTTCAGGTTTTTATGTTACCAGATTTAGTGTTAACAATGTCAACTTCTTTATTTTGTTAATCAAATCATACTTAAATGCTTCTGTTCTGCCTGAGACATGCAGGATGCCCACTGAGTTGATAAAATTCTAGTCCAGAGCTAAGAGAAATGGCAACTTCTGTAGCCTTTTAGCAACACTTGCCCTTCCAGATGGGCTTCACAACTGAGACTTTGAAGCATCCTGGATACTGTGGTGTGCCAGTGACACCTCTGGACTAGACTGGGTCTGAGACCCATTGCTGCAGTTTTATGAGGAACCCTGAAATCAAACAGCTGGTACTTCCTTTTCAAAAAATAGGGCCCAACTATAATGTGAGATGCTTGGATTAAATGATATTTCCTGTTCTAAATTTCTGTCTTCAACACACACACACACACACCCTTCCATGGAATGGAGAACATCCAGACTGAAGCCAGCTTTCTGGCTCCCTGTTTGGAGGAGGGTCAGAGGCAGTTGATACAGGAGAGGTGGATAGCTGTCGGGCTGAGAGGAAGGGAAACTTGAAGCCAAGAGTCACCCATAGTTTGTGAGGTCCCTAGAAACCATGTGATGTCCTGAGATGAAGTTCACACCCAGGAATGAACCATAGCAATAGGCCATTTGAAACCACAGCTTTCAAATTCATCTATGGAGAAGAAAATCAATACTTGAAGTTAAAATCAGGCCTGAATGTGCATTAGCATGTGATAGTTACAGTTTCATTCTCTGTGCACATTCTTGGAGAAATAAAAATCAAGATTCATATTCAAGCCAGGTTAGAAGAACAACAACTGGGGTTAATAGAGAAGTTCCTTTGTAACTTTGATACTACATGCTAATTACTTTGAATTTGAATTTACAAAATAATACCAAGAAAAATCCTTCCTCCCTTTGAACTCTCAGGAGTTAAGGTTTGTTGCTTTTTGTTTTAACTATTCTCCCTCCCTTTCCTTATCCCAAAAGAAAAGCAGTTACATAGGCTAGATGGAAAAAGTGTCAGTCTAATAAGTGATTTTATTATTCAGTTATAATTTCATCTGAAGATATTTTTTCCCATAAGGGCCCTGTAAGGTTAAATTTTCAGAAGGAACATTGCTGAAATATTTTTATGTTGGAAGTTGTTTAAGATCTGCTAGATTAGACGAGTGTATGTGCTTTTTATTTTTAGCATATTCTATAAGTAGGTTTAAGTACTGCCTGCCCTTTTCTGAAGTTTTGACTGAATATTTTTACCTTAAAATAAAAGGTAATTTAGTTTATGACTGAACTCTTTAACTTAATTTTATATATATATATATATATATATATATATATACACATACACACATTTAGGAAAACATAAATGACAAAAGTAGTACAAAAGAGTAATTTTAAATTTATCAGTTAAAGCAAGTGATGTGCAGTTGTCTCTTTTTTTATATATGATATGTAGTCCTAACATTAGATTAATTGAATATTTTCAAATTGAGTGGTATTTTAAATGAACTAAGGGATTTCACTGGTAAAGGTAACCCTGACTCAAATCCTTTGGTAATGTAACGAATTGCACTTTGTCATAGCAGTTTGGGCACAGCTGTCCAGAAATACACTGTTCTCCAGGAGTCAGGTTCATTGAAAGGTTCAAGAGAGCCTGCTGAGGACTGCAGATAGTTAAGAAGGGCTGTGCTCGGTCCGTGGCCTTGCTGGGGTAGCCATAATAAGCATGGCATTCAGGGTTGGTCCTGCTTATACTCCTAAGTATTTGGGAAATGAGGCAGAGCTGGGATAGCCCACACTTGCAGACCCCTCTCCTGACCTGAATCAGGCTTGAGGAAGTGAATGCCTAGGTTATGGGCGCACCCTCTGGGGAGGAGACATATTTCAGCTCCAGGGGGAAGCAGTGGCTCTCCCTAGGCAGGTGTTGTTCTCGTCTGACCAAATGAATGATTATTATTACATTTTTATGAATCCCTAGAAATTCCTTTTTGTTTTCTGGATTGCCTTGTGAGGGGATGTTGTTGATATTGTGATATATTTGGATTTGCCTAGATCTGATACCAGGAGGTTCCAATCCTAGCTGAATGAACCGGCAAAGACTGAGACTGCATGAATAAATGACGCCTGCAGACCTGCCAGCAACTTCACAGCCCTCAGTGTCAGGGCTGGAACAGGTGGTAGAGTTCAGCCAAGCAGTCAAGCTGGCTATAATTTCTGTTTCCTACCTGCAGACAGAGATAGAGGAAGTAGAAACTGAATAATGAAATGTCTCTAGAAGTTTACTGAAGGGAGGAGGGGCCTAGGAAAGACAACAACGTTTATAAACAATCTAAGATTAAAAGATCTGGTTCCCTCTAGGAAGGCAGTAGGCCAGCTGTGATAAGAATCTTGATTGTCAAAGTCACTGTCTTATGCTGGTTGCCCATGGCTTAAGATTCACGTGAACTCACTTGGAGCTAGGGTTGTGGTTTCTTGTGGCTGTGAGTTTCTAGTTCCTTAGATAATTACGAATTCTTGTGTGGGTTGATTGAGATGCATTCACCTCAGGAGACAGGTGATAACAATGAGGGCAGCCAGAGGGCACCATGAAATGCTGACACCTTGTCTATAATGTCTCGTGTATTGTGTGAATTCAACATCAGTTTCACCTCAAAAGCCAGAGGCCGCTCTGGAGAATTCCAGGGGAGACGCCGTTTGCAACATGCTTTTAGTAGTGTTTCTATAAGTATGAAGAATCAGGGCAACGTACCCCTATCTGTACTTTCCTTAATCTGGTTGAAGACCAAGGTGGAATCAGAGCAAGTTCTTTTCTTCTAACTGGGAGGTCTTTACACAGAGTACGCTGATGTACCATATAGGGTACAACAAAAACACGCTGATCGCAACCTCTTGCTTCTCTCTGCCGTCTTCTACCTGGTGAGGAGAAAGAAGAGGGTTCTCAGCCCAAGGGATATTAAGGGTTATAGCTCTCCACCCTCTAGTTACAGGTACATTGATGATGGGGTAGGGTAAAGAGGAGGTGTAGCCTGCAGGTTCTGTGGGTGGGATGGCAATGGCACAGGCTGGACAGGTGTCCAGCATTAGGTTGCTTCAAGGGGAAGAGCCGAGTGCACCCCCTTTTACGGTGCTGGCACTGGCCAGCCTCTTATAAAGATTGGCCAGGCTTTCACTGGGTCAGCTGTGCATGCCCAAATAACCTACCAATCCTCTCGAATTACCACACACACGAAAGACAAATATTTAAATGCTACGGATACAGTAATGAACATGCCATGTACCTAACTTCATGGAAAGAGAGTATAAACTAAAAAATACATATATAATATGAAGAGAATAAAGCAGAGTAAGAAGAAAGTGGGTGAAAGGGGTTGGAGTGTGCCATTTTAGACAGTGGGGTCAGAGAAGGCCTTCCTGAGAAGGTGAATTTTAAGCAACTCCATACATTATCTATGAGAAGGAGCAAGCTCTGCTGAGATCTGGGGAAAGCCGGTTGCAGGTGGAGGAAACAGCATGTAGGAAAGGTTGAGGCAGGGGCGGCTTGGCATCCTGAGGACAGGACGGTTGGTGTGGCCGGAGAGGCTAAGCAGGAGGAAAGGTCAGAGGGTACCCAGGTCCTAGGAAAGGAGGGTGGGTTTTCTTACGGGTGTGATGAGAAGTCATTGGAGGGTTTTGAGCAGGTAAATGCTGTGCTCTGGTTATGTTTCTAAAAGGTCCCTGTACTGATTAGAGAATAGGTTGTAGGGGAGCATCGTAGGGGCGATTCTGGAAGCAGACCAGCTAGAAGTCCCTTATAGTAACCCAAGTGCAAGAAAACTGCGGCCTGGACAGCAGAGAAGCATTTACTCCTAAATTCAAGCCCTTGCACTCTACCCAAATTGCGTCATCTTGCTCTTATCTGAAGAGTTACAGATATCAAATGATTTAGGAGACAGTCTTAGGACCAAAATGGAAAAAAAAAAAACCTCACTGGAAGGCAGTGTTTGTTTGCAAAGCTCAGGCTCCAAAGGGTTTTTCCTCAGACCACTAACAAGAGGGTAGTTCGTGTACTTAGGGGAATTGACTCAGCCCTTGAAGTGGTGGAACGCTGTCTAGGAGAGGGGATGCACGGAGGGACCCTGGAAAGACCACAAGAAAAGCCCCTAGTGAGCACGCGTATGGTGTTAGGAGTAACCCTGAAGAAAGAACGGGCTGCAGTTAACGTTCTCATGATGGTCTGGGCTGCTGGGGTCTGCAGACCATAGACCTCACGCTCTTCACCTGACCCCAGCCCCAGAGTGTGCTCCCTCCCCGGCGATAGGTAAGAATCCCCTCTTCCACTGGGGACTCCCAGCATAAGGTTCTCAACTCCAGCCGCCCGATTTCACCCTGTTCCTGCTTAGAGAGCCCACAGGGGACCGTGGAAGGCAGAACATGGGATACCAGAAGGCGAGTCCGGAGCCTCCCCTGCTGCTCACTAGCTGAGGGCTTTTAACGTGCCTGGTGTGTTATCATCGCAGTCGCTCAGGTTCTCCCAGGATCCTCACTGCCTCCTTGGACACGCGTCTTTCATACGGCCAGCTGCAGCCCCTTGGGGTCGCAGGAGGGCCCTGTCCCTTGTGCAGCCCGTGGCCAGGAGTCATTTGTGTCTCAGATATACCCAAGAAGGCTCCTCAGCATCTGTTGCTTTGTGTGTGTTGTTAACACTGTTCTGCATTCTCCTTTTTGCCCTTGTGTATAAACAAACCATGAAAGAATGCATTTTTAATTTTTGTATCCTATATTTAAAAGAGAGCCTCTAGAGCTTCCTTCTCATCCCTTTTTGAGATCTGCCTCTTAACCTGGATTCTTATATTTGCATTTCAGACTCTCAAACTCTGCAAATTCCTTGGTATATTTAAAAACATATGCATCACAATGTTAAGAGTAAAGATTAAATGGTTTCACAGCATCACAGTGGAGGGTACTGGATCCTCGTGTAACTTCCCTGATTTGTGCAGCCTCCTGAGAACCTTGACTTTTATGCAGTTGTATTTTCAGAGGTGATAGGCATTCACAGTGTCTGTTTCTTCAGTTGTCTCCAGCTTAATGCTAAGGTGTTTCTAGGCAGGACCAGGACCTATCTGGACTTACTTAGTGTTATTCCCTAAATGGATGTAATTGTCGACTTGTTATTACTGGTTACCTGATCCTTCCCCAACTTTGGTGTAGCAGGTTGTTCTAGCTTCATTTCAGGTTTTTCTGGAGAAACAGCTGATCACACTCTCCTTAGAGGAGTGGGGGTTTGGGCATAAGGCCCGTTTCTCGATGTGCATGTAAACATTCCCTGTTGCTGTTTCATGTTTGACAGACGTAGTGGTGATACCCTATCCTGGGTCCAGAAGCATCTGTGACTTTCATCTCACTTCATTTTAAATTCAAATATAGCAGCAGCCTCAGAAAAAAATGAACCCCATTACTTCATAATTTTCCTGTGGCATTTACTACATTTACCATCTGTAATGCAGCACCTGTCTTCTCTCTCTCTCTCTGTTACACTGTGTTATATTGTATTATATATTACATACTATATATAAAATATTTTTTGTGTATTACACAGAACACACACACATATGTATGTACTACATCTGTCTCCAGCCAAACTTCTGTGCTACAGACCTATCCATCTTCACGCTAGCCCCACCAGCCAAGACTCAGTACTTCTAAAATTGAGCTCCTCCCCTTTTTTTGCTTCTTCTCTAGTATTCCTTATCCCACTCACCAGAACCATCAGGTCAGTTCTGAATCTCTGAGTCTGTTGATTCCACTTCCTAGGTGCTCTTACATCTGTTCTTTCTCCTGCCTACTTAGTTTGTTTCTTGTTTAGACTGCTTCGGGAGCCTCCACAGTTCTTCTGCTTTCAGTCTTCTTCCCTTTGCGTGGCTTACACAATGCTCTTTCTAAGACACGACTGTGTTCTCCGTTCCCACAGATCCATTCTGTGCCTTGCTCTCCCCTGCTCAGTTCCTGGCAGCTGGCCTCTGTGGGCTTCTTTGCCCTCTGGCTTCCGATTGGGTTTGGCAGATAAGAGGCACTGACGGGAGGGCAGGAAAGAGCTCCCCCTGAAGTTCTGGCAGGGTTTGCATTCCCTTAGACTACTGTCCTCTTGGCTCCAGTAACAACGGATCCTCCCTTTGCCATTTCAGGCCTAGGGATGTTGAAGGCTTTCTGCTCTTGTTGGTGCCTGGAAACTTCACGGTTCCTTGTTGGTAATGCCTTAACCCTGCCTACATCTTCACTGACCTCTTCTCAGTTAAACCCTTTGGAATGTCAGCAGTGTCTTGCTGAGACTTTGACACTTACCTAAAATCCTTCAATGCTCTGCTTTCTGCGGGAAGTCCACATTCCTCAGTGTAATAGAAACCACCTAGCTCTCTAGCTGCAGGTGTTGAAATGTCCTGTGTATTCCCTACACTCCGTCCTCATGAATGGCCGAAGCACTTCATGATTTCCCTCATCTCCATCGTTCTGTACACATTTGTCACCCCACCCCCTGACTTCTGTCTCGTTGCCTCTGACTGTGCTTCAGTGCTGCACTCACGTTTCCTCCTTTCTGGGAAGCCTCCCTCAATCCTTGCCCTCTACTTCAAAATTGAAGAAGTGCCTGTTCTCCGTGCTCTTACAGTCCCTCCATCTGTCATAAGAGTATTGGTACTGGACAGTAATGTTTTTGTCTGCCTCCTGCTAGATTGGAAAGACTGAAGGACTATAATTACCACATAGAAGAATTTACTGGCCATAGACTACAAAAACAGCTGTCATTAACCCTGTGAATCAAAAAGAAAGAAGATAAGATTCTGGGCAATTACATATTTAGGAAATATATTCTCTTTTCTGTTTCTCAGTTCCAAGATGTAAAGCTTTGAAGGAAATGGATTTAATTAAAACGTCTCAGTCAGACTGTTACTGCTACAATCAAAAATCCCAAGTGAAATGGAAGTATATATGGTCAACTATGCAGGTAAGAGCCTACTTTCAAATTATGTCTTAGGAACAGGGAGTTAAAACATACTATTTCAAGAGTAGAAGTAGCTTTTGTATGACATAGAGCTGTGTATCAGTATGAAAGCTGCCTGGGGGATTACACACAGTAGTTCGGGGTGTGGGGGCTATGGGAGGGGACATTAACCTCCATACTCTTCATCAGCCCCTCTCCAACCACTCCAAGTAGATATACTATCTGAGTTCAGTGTGCTTGCTGTTCAGACATGGCTCAAGACAATACCCTCTTGCCTAATTTCCAAAATAATTGCTATCTCAGACCCTTCTCTATAGAAATTCTGAAGTTACCTCTGATCCCAGCTGTAGTCAAGATAGTAGTTACTCTTTTTTTTTTTTTTTTTTTTTTTGTGGTACGCGGGCCTCTCACAGTTGTGGCCTCTCCGGTTGCGGAGCACAGGCTCCGGATGCGCAGGCTCCGGACGCGCAGGCTCAGTGGCCGTGGCTCACGGGCCCAGCCGCTCCGCGGCATGTGGGATCTTCCCGGACCGGGGCACGAACCCATGTCCCCTGCATCCGCAGGCGGATTCTCAACCACTGCGCCACCAGGGAAGCCCGATAGTAGTTACTCTTAATAGCCTAGCACTTTCCTTCCTTCAGCATTTAATGAATATTTATTAAGCACCTACTAAGTGCCAGGAATTCTTCTAGGCTCTTAGGATCCATCAGTGAACAAAATAGATCCCCGCTCTTGTGATGTTTACACTCTTGGGAATGGGGGTAGGGAGTAGGGTGGGATTAGCCATAAATGTAAAAGAGAAGAAAATTATAAAACTAGTAAATGCTATAAAAAAAGAAAATGTAGAGTAAGATAAGTGGAATGAGGGGGGGTGGAGGCAAGTTGCAGTATTAAAAAGAGTGGTCAGGGTCGTTCTCATTGAAAAGGTGACACATGAGTAAGATCTCAGTGATGTGAGTTACCCAACAGGGTATCTGAGGGAAGAGTGTTCTGGCTGAGGGAAGAGCTAGGACATCATCATATCAATAGGCACTTGATGTCGCTTTGTACTGTTACTGATAATATACACCACTTTGGTCACTTGGTTAAGGTGTTATCTGTCAGTTTACAGTTTTACCACTGTAAAATAACTATTTTCACCTCTGTAATGAATGACTATTTTGAGGGGATAATTTGAGACTATGTATATATTTTATTCCTCATCAAACTTTTACCCCCTAGTTTTATTATCTGTTGATGATGCTTGCCTGAATCAATTATCATCACGATGTTTATCAAATGGTGATTTTCTAATTCCATTATTCCTTCTACATTCATTGGCATTCTTCTATAAGGAAGAGTCTTACGTCCCCAGTTTATTTATATCCATATAGTTTCATGGATTGCCAATTCATTTGCTGGACTACAATTCCTTACTTTTATTATTTGTTTTGTTATTCAAATTGTCCTAGATTTGGCCAGTAGGAGCCCCTTCGAACTAGCTCTTATGTTCTTTAACTTGTGCCTATCATTATTTGAGCACTTCTTTACCTTCTGGCAAGCAAGATGTTCCCAAGCTTATCCTGTAATTTCTTAGACGCAGCTTTGGAGTCATACATTTTTCCAAGGAGCATTCAGTGTCAGGTGTGTTCATTACTACCGGATATCATTATCATATGTGTATATACACACCTATACACATGACTGTTTCTTCCTTCCTTTCTTTCTTCTTTCTTCCTGTCTATCTGTCTTCAAAAACCATGAATTCTGATCTCTCCAACACCACTGGGTTCACTCTAGTCTTTCTCCTTTCCATATCTATAACTCTCTTCTCTGATTGTGAGAAACCTGGTTCCCATTCTCATCAATATATTGATTTATTTGCCTAATCCTAGAGTGATTTCAGAGTTGCTAAGCCATACCATTGTGAAAAAAAAACCTAGTAACAAGAGCTCAGTATTCATTTACAGTGTGTTTTATCTTTAGTTTGAGGGGTCACAGTCTAAATACTGTGCTCAGAAGTTACTTGGGTTAATTCATTCCTACCCATCCCCCTTCAATATGGTTATACTATTCATTTGAAATACACTTGTTTTTATTTGTTTCCATTTCAGAGTTTTTCCTCATCCTGGTTGATTTTATTATCATTATTTTTTAGTATGTACAATATTAATATGGCTCAGAAGTCAAAACTACACAGAGGTGTTCTCAGAGAAGTGTCACTCCCCCTCATCCCTTCCCACCCAACCCATGTAGGTAATCAGTCTTGTTAGTTTCTGGTATATCTTTCTTGTGTTTCTTTTTACAAAAGTAAGTGGTGATGCATATTTATAGATGGTGCTTAAAGCCATGGGACTAAGGAGTGAGTTTAGACGGAGAAGAGGAGAGGATCAGCGACTGAGCCTGGGTCAGTCAGATATTAAGAGGTCTGGGAGGAGGAAGGGGCCAGCAGAGGAGAGAGAGAAAGGGCAACAAGTGAAGGAGGTGCCTAGGGAGCCCCAGGAAGTGCAACAGGGAGGAGGGGGTGATCAGCAGCGCCAGCCTCTGTAGATGGATCAGACAGAATGACTGGGAGTGAGTTGACCATTCGGTTTAGCAACATGGAGGCCACTGATGACCTTGTCGGGGGCAGCCTGTTGGAAATGAAAGCCTGACTGAAGTGGCTAAAGAGAGAAACGGGGGAGAGGAACCGGAGGCTGCAGGTATTGGCAACTTTTAGAAGAATTTTATTGCAGTGGGAAGTGAGGAAAGGGGGTGATAGCTGAAGGGGAAAATGGAGTCAATAAAAGGGTTTTTTGTGTTTTTCTTTAAGTGGGAAGAATGCCAGCATGTTTGTAAGCTGATAGGAATGGTCTAGTAGAGCGGGAAGAAGTACTGGTGGGATGTCCTTGAGTAGCAAAGGTGGATCGGATCCAGTGCACAGGTTGGGGGCTTGCCTTTAGAATGGAGCATGTAAATCTCCTCTGTGGCAGAAATTTCCTCCGGAAATGCCCAGGCCAGAAGCAGAGCATGTACCTGCAGATGCTGAGCAGGTGGGGGGATATGGGGATAAGAGCCCTCCCGGTTCTCTTCCGATTCCTTCCGTTCTCAGTGAAGTAGGAAGGATCACCAGCCAGAAGTGAGGCAGGGAGGAGTCATTGGGGTATTGAGGAAGGAGAAGCCGTGAGGTCATCGTTGAAGAGAGTGGAAGAGTGACTGGATAGGAATGTGTGGTATGATTGCCGGCAGCCTTCCGGTCCTACTTCAGGTTCACAGTCGAGGGTTTGAAGTGAGAGCACTGCGAGTTTCTCCAGCATGATCGGTGGTGCAGATGCAAAAGTGGAATAGGTGGAGGGTTGGATTTTGCAAGTGAGCGTGACAAAGCACGAGGGGTACAAACAAGTTAAGGGTACATATTAGGGAATGCTTGTTAATGATTGATCATGGAACTTAGCTGGAAAAGAAGGGCCTGAGGACATCAAGGGTGAGGAGCAGGGGAAAGGTGCTTGCTCCCTGCTGGGGTTAGTGCTTGCCAGGGTCGGGGTGTTAAGGGGGGCACGCTGGAAAGATAGGAGGTGGTGGTCAGCTAGTGGGGTGCATTTCATGCAGCCTGTATTGGGGGCTGCAGTTTGGGACTGACAAGATTAGGGTGTGGCTGCAGGCATGATTAACTGAGGTGAGTGGCGCATAAGAGGGGAGGAGTTCAAGGAACCAAGAGGACAGGATATTGGAAGGAGTTTTGTGTGTATCTTGTGTATATTTAATCCCAGAGACATGACAGGAAGTAGTATTGGAGAGAGAGCAGCAGAGAGCCGGGAGCTAAAATCCAAGAGAATTGGGGCGTAGGTAGACAGATAATGGGTGATTTCACCTGAGGCCTGAGATTCATAGCTGGTGCTCTCGCTCCCCTTTTCAGGCTTGCCGTATCCTTGGACGAAGAAGAGAAATAGAGAGGGACAAAGGCAGCAGCAGAGCTGTCCTTTAATGATCCCTGGGCTGTCATCATCTGCTTAGTATTGTAGTTGGTTCTTTGCTGTGAGACTTGAGTAGGACCTGGGGTTGGATTCTGATCCTTCTTCAGCGGGCATGGTGAGAGAAGCCTGAATCACATATGCTCAGCTGATCGGTAAGATAGAAATGCTTTTTCTCAATCACAGTGGAAGTGGTGGATATATAAACCCTATTCTTATTAGGTTTATAACCAAATAGTTTGCTACCTATTATTTTCTATCTCATCCATTTTCACATGTCCCTCGGCCACAATAACTTGCTGGAAGAGGGAATTCCATCATCCGCAACTCAGGGGAAGAAACATCCACTTTACAAAGTGCCTGTGCTCCAGTGTGTGTTGACTAAACACAGATCTCTGAGTCTGTCCCTGGGATCAGAACATTGCCAAGTACCTCTGAGTGTTCTTTACTCAACCAGTCTTGGGCTCTCTTTACTCCTTTTCTCATGATTTTAAGAAGCTTATAAGAAGTTTTAACTTCTGTGTTTGTGAATTTGTTTGTTCTTGTTTTGTAGGTGAAAATTACCAGTTCAGGCCCGCTCAGTATTGTATATATCACAGAAAGATATAATTGCCAGTATCCAGAAACCGTTCTATCTATTATCAAATGTGTGATTCATAACTTTTGGACACCAAAGGAAGCTAATGATATAACCATAACCATCAATCCATATGGGGAGACTGTGTGCTTCTCTGTGAAGCCTGCCAGGAAGATATTTATCTATACAGTAAGCGTGAATCGAAACAGTAAGTCTGTTTTTATTATACTTGAGTTCTGGAATCAGTTTTTCTGGAGTGACATTTCAGTAAACTGACTTTTTTTTCACTAACACTACATTGACACAAAATCTTTGTTGTGTGTCTGTGTCTTTTTTGCTCCAGTTGTGGATTTCAAACTCTTCCTTGTGTTTGTGGCGGGCATTTTCCTCTTCTTTTATGCAGAGACCTTGAGTCAGTAAGTATTCATTTTTACTTTCATAAATTTGTGAATCAGGAAGAGTAGGACATTTTTGACCCTGTGCTGAATATTTCCACACTAGTTTGTAGGTCTTGCTTTAGATTTTGCAAACAGTTGGTCTGAAGACAGTGTTTGAAAGGTTTTAAAACCGGTAAGTTTTGTTTGTATAGTATGATATGTACTGGTTACAGAGTACTTTCACGTGCATTACTTTGTATTACGTATCAATATACATTTTTTAAAATAGATTTATTTTATTTTAATTAATTAATTTATTTTTTGGCTGTGTTGGATCTTTTGTTGCTGTGCGCGGGCCTTCTCTAGTTGCAGCGAGCGGGGGCTACTCTTCTTTGCGGTCCTAGGGCTTCTTATTGCGGTGGCTTCTCTTGTTGCGGAGCACAGGCTCCAGGAGGGCAGGCTTCAGTAGTTGAGGCACACGGGCTTCGGTAGTTATGGCTCACGGGCTCTAGAGTGCAGGCTCAGCAGTTGTGGTGCACGGGCTTAGTTGCTCCGTGGCATGTGGGATCTTCCCAGACCGGGGCTCGAACCCGTGTGCCCTGCATTGGCAGGTGGATTCTTAACCACTGTACCACCAGGGAAGCCCCTATACATTATTTTAATTGATTTGATTCTCTTGACAACTATGTAAGCTCTGGACTATTGTTCTCATTTTATAAATGAGAAAACCGACATCCGTCATTACATGAGTAGTCTTGCCAGGGCTGAAATTTATGCTCAGGTTTTCTGATGCTAGGTGCCTTCCTCTCTCTTACATTTGCACCACCTCCTAGATTTGTGGCTCTGATACAGAAGGTTGAATTTAACATATTATCCTGATACTTTTTTTCTTATAACTTCTCTCATGATAAAGGAGTTTCTTTCCAATAATATTTTACTTCTTAACTTGCTATTCTGGACATTATTTTCAAGTTTTTCCTTATGGCTTAAGAGAGTGTGTTTCATGTCCTCCATAGTCTTAATAAATTGGATGTTGCTTACATAGCCTTAAGAGTAAAGCTTGGACTCAGAGGAGCTGGGCTGCAGGCCTGAATCCTCCAACTGGCAGATACTGACTTGGGAAAGACTTTAATTTCTTGGCGCCTAAGCTTCCTCCCATGTAAAATTTAGACATGGATAGCTGTTTCACAGGACTGTTGTGAGAGAATGTTAAGGTCTCAGACAAGTGCCTGCTATGTGATAGGTGCTCCAATAATTATTATTGGACCAGATTCTAAACATAGAGGATAACTCAGACATTCTGTTTCGAGTTAGTGGCAAGCTATTTACCATAAATTTCAAGTAGAGATTTCATTTTTTAAGAGTATAGGATGTAATTAAAGCTGCCATCTGAGTTTTTCTTCTTAGTAATCTTTATGACTACTGTCAAGTTAAACATGTTTCTAATACTGAAAGAGCGACTTGGCATTTAAATGGCTTTTATCTGCTTGTCTTGACAGGAGCCCTGTTTTCTTTTACTCTTCGGGGACTATGCTAGGTATTCTAATGACATTAGTCTTTGTCCTGTTGCTGGTGAAAAAGTTCATTCCTAAGGTAGGTATACCATGTACAAATGAATAAAAAATGGAAATCATGATCTCATAAACATGAAAAATTGATTAAAATTAATTCATGTTTATTCTGGAAGTTCCTAATTCAAACCGTATTTCTACATTGTATAAACTGGCTTAAATTGTATCTTTTCCAAGAGATTCCATTTTTATTTATTACTATGTGTAGGCTTAAGTATTAAATTTTTTTTTTTTTTTTTTTGTGGTACGCGGGCCTCTCACTGTTGTGGCCTCCCCCGTTGCGGAGCACAGGCTCCGGACGCGCAGACTCAGTGGCCATGGCTCACGGGCCCAGCCGCTCCGCGGCACGTGGGATCTTCCCGGACCAGGGCACGAACCCGTGTCCCCTGCATCGGCAGGCGGATTCTCAACCACTGCACCACCAGGGAAGCCCAAGTATTAAGTTTTGGCGATACTTTTTTTGAGACCCTTTTATTTTCTAGATAATACGTTTTTCTTATGAGTGATGGGGGCTTATTCTATGCTGAGTGCAAATTTCTCTTGGCTCAGCTGAGGAATGTCATGATGCTGAACCATTGGGGCCTTGAATAACAGCATTGCTACATATGGGGATTTCTTCATCATTATTAGTTTCCCCAAAACACCTTCAATAAAAGAATGCCCTGCACTTAGTTGAGGATACATATATATTAGTTCATGATGCTCATGTTGTAGTTACTATGATGAAAGCTTGCAACACCAGCATTATTTTGAGATAAATTTATTCTTTAGAACAGTGCTTCTCCAACTGTAATGTACATGCAAGTCACCCAGGGGTCCTGTTGAAATGCAGACTCTGATTCAGGAGTCTCAGCGGGCCTGAGAGTCTGCATCCCAGCAAGCTCCCAGGTGACATCGAAGCTGCTGGTGCGTGGATCAGACCTTTAACAAGACACAAGAAGAGTATCTTGAGTTGACTTCAGTGCAGTTTGATATAGAAGTTTTGAATACAAAGGGTTTATTTGTTTATTTCTATTTTTATGAGAGTGAATGAACCAAAAACGGTGTCATTTATTTTCTTCCACACACAGTATAGCACCTTTTGGGCTCTAATGGTTGGTTGTTGGTTTGCTTCAGTTTATGTTGTGTGGCAACTGATGGAAGATCTGAAGTGGCTGTGGTGTGAAAACAGAATATATATATTAGGTAGGTAAAGCTTTAAAAAATATGGTCTATTATTGGTAAAGCTGAGAAGTACAGCCAGGGGCCTTCTTTTGGCATACGTTTCTCTCCAGCATCCAAATTTTCATTTTGAACTAAAGAGAACTGTTAAAAATAATATTTTATTTTATTCCCATGCTTGGTGATTTCAGTTCACTAGTTCTCATTTTAGACTCTTTCTGTATGACATCCTTCTTAGTTTTCTATACTAATGATCAAAAGAGCAAAAAAGCGTTTGCCGTTTTTGACTGCATGTGCTTTTGAGCTGTGGTTAAGCTCTAACCACATCTAAACTGTAATGAAAACACTTCTGTAAAATGTGGCTCTTTATTTCTTTTTCTTAATTTATTCAGTATGAAAGGTGAGAAATCCTAAACATAAATGACTAATGAAAACTTGACTTTTCAGAAACAGAGACAATTGTTCTTCTTGTTTGATGTTATTTTAAAAAACAAACAAAAAAGAAAAACCCAACTTTTTAAAGTGTTTTATTTGGGAAATTATAGAGAATGGGAGAATCAATTTTCTCCTAACCTCTTAGTGCCAAATTTCTCCCATAAGTCCACCCACCCAGAACAAAAGCAATCAATTCTTTGTTTCACTTGAAGGTTTTATGTTTTTAGCCCATTTTTCTTTTTACACTAAAGTATTTTCAGAGTTAATTATTGCTATTACAGTGTGTTTCCTTAAATACTTCACTAAGCATCTCTACAAGGCAAGAGCATTTTCCTCTATATTTAAATAACTATTGAATCTAAAAAAATGAATAGTTACATAAAATCATCTATTATCCAGGCCATGTTCAAATTTCCTAAACATCCTTGATGCTTGTTTTGTATAAGGTAGGATATAGTCCAGAATCACATTTTGCATCTATTGTGTCCTGTAAGTCTCTCTTTACCCATAACAGGTTTTGGGTTTTTTTTTTTTCCATCACAATTATATGCTGAAGAGACCAAGTTGTCCTATAGAATGTTCCACTTTCTGGATTTCTCTGATTATTCCTTTGTAGTATAATTTAATTTGTTTCTCTCTCCCCTGTATTTTTTATAAGCTGGAAATTAGATCTTGAGGCTTGCTTACATACAAATGAAACACTTGGCGAAATACGTAAGAGGCAATGTGTACGTGACATTGGATCACAACAGGAGACACCACAGAATATCTCACTGTCCCTCTTTTGGTAATACAGAAACTGAGCACTGGATTACGAGGGTGACAGCCCGATCCCTCCACTGTAAAATTATATTTTCATTTAGTGACTAGAAAATAAAAGTTAGGAATAGCTTTTGTAGCAGACTGTGACATACACTGAGGCTTATTCCTGACCAAAGCAACTGTGATAACATTTGCCCTCTAGGACTCTGGACTAGAAAATAGGGATACTTACATATTAATGTTATAATAATTTATTATTATACATCTTTAATTATTACAAAAGTCAGCCTAATATCTCACATGGAAGGGATAACTAGCCCTAAATGCATTTTTCAACTTCACTGGAAAAAGAAAACAAAAATGAAGGTTTTCTGATATGTTCTTAGCTCTAGGTCATGGCTCTGCCGGTTTTTTTCCCATAACTTTTCAGTTCAGTGTTATATTGTTTTACGTTCTTCTGCTTTTACAGGCTACGTCTTGATAGTTGGGTGTCTCAGCTTTACTGTTTGTTACAAGCATGGGCCCCTCCTGGAGGAGAGGAGCGTGACCCTCTTGGCGTGGATGCTGCAGCTCCTCTCCCTGCTCCTGGTCTACGCTGGTGTGGCCATTCCTCAGTTCGCCTCTGCAGCGACGCTCCTCATCCTGTCATCCAAGATCCTGCACTACCCACTGAGAGCGCTCGCTTGTGTGAGACGGTGCGTATCTTTTTTTTTTTTTTCCATCATAAATTTGACATTTTGAGCTCTGGTTTTATTTGTTTTGGGGGGGAGTTTTTTGGACACATCATAGTTAATCTCACAATTAACTCCACTTCATCTGGATGTTTCCTTCTGAGAGGGGGACAGTTAGAGAACGTAATAAGCATCTGCTCCCATCTCCATTGCTAGTCGTCGTTCATCTTTCAGAGGTGCACCACCAATTACTAGGTAATGACAGCTCACCCAGAATTCACTAAAATCAGTGGCAAAATTACCTGGGCTCGGGGTCGCCTATAATTTCTACTTTCATTCTACGTTTCCTTCTTTTAGGGCCCAGGACTGCTTTAGAGGTAATTGTGCATATGAGATAAGAGTTAGGGAACAGAAATGAATCACAAATGATTGAAAGTTATGATTTATATAATTCGGACTTTCTTTTTTCTTAGGTTTTAAGATAAGGCTTAAGCCTTTGGAAAGTACAGAAAGAAAGATGAGACAACTTCTGTTGTCACGGCTTTATGATGTCCTCAGTCATGGAGTCTGAGCACCTGTTTTTGTGTCAGGTGCACAGGTGAAGGAGATGGTCCCTACCCTTGAGGTGCACTTGTTGACACATAGGCATATGTTTCTATAGCTCTGAAGTGTTAAAGTAGGCCTGCACAGGAACTGTGGTGTGTAGAAAAAGTTCAAGAAAGTTCCTGGAGGAGGTCACTGGGCTGAATTTTAATGAATCAAAACAGCCAGATGAATAAGTGTAGGAAGGGCCTTCCTGACGGGAAGAAAGCCCAGTTTGGTACCGTCACGGGGCCAAGTGAGCGAGCTGGGTGTCGGCCAGGTCACGGAGGCACCACGGGCCCTGCTGGAGAATCTGATCTGATCCTGTAACGCGGCGGAGGCAGCTGACCGTTACGCATCTTCGTCAGTGCTCTCTGACTACTGCCTCGACAGGGTTAGAAATCAAATGCCTGGGGCCCAGAAGATGCAGAAGGAATGAGTCCGAGCAGAGAGAAGGCAGTGGTGAGGATTGTGTGAAATTCTACAACGTTGCCTCCTTGAAAGGGGGTCAGTTGCCATTCAGCCTGAGCTGACTGTTGCCATGTGGGAATATGGGCCTTGCCTTGCCTTGCCAGCTCTTCTGGTTTTCTAGCAAAGCTGGGAATGTGGATTAGAATGTAAATTCTGACAATGTTTAACTGTTGGCAACTAATCTGAAAATAAAAATACATTCAACAAGCAAACATCAAAGCAGGGACCATGAACATGCCTTGGGCAGTAGGAGGGGCCCATCTGTCTTTTGGCACAGAGGGTGGAGGTTAGGGGAGGTTCTGGGGCAGGAGACCAGTCATCAGACATCACAGCAAACCACGCAAGAGGAGATGAGGGCCTGGAGTAGGGCAGTGAGATCAAGGCAGGAAGAGGGTGTTAATACATATTTACAAGGTAGACTTGGCTGTGAGGAAGGAGACTCTGTGGTAACTGGTAGTTTCTGGATCTGATGACTGCATGTGTGGTGACGTCACAGGGCTAAAATGCACCAGCGACAGGGCAGGGCCCCTCTGCAGAGGATGCTGGGGAGACTGAAAGGCAGCAGGGTCGGGGGACTGATGCTGAACACTTATTGTAGACCACTCACTGTGCTAAGCACTTGACGCAAAATAATGTATTTCATCTGCACAGTGACCTCCTTCTTGCTTTCATTTTTTTCCATGTGAGCAAGGTGAGGCCCAGAACTGTGAAGGAATTGCCCCAGTTCACACAGTGGGTAAACCTCAAAGCCAGGATTGTGTCCCAGGCTTCTCCTCAGAACCCAGGAGTTTTCCTCTAGGGAGACAGTCTAGGTATTCAGAAAAGGAGAAGGAAATCATGTCAGTGGTTCCCTAATTCAGCTCATGAACCACCAGACAATAAAAGTTTAAAGATTTTTCAGGTCCCAAACCTCAAGAAAATGTATCTTTAAAACACCTCCTGGTGATTCTGATGCTCATTTATATTTGGGAATCTGGTTAAATTAAATTTTAAACCACCTAAAAACATTTTTTTAAACTCATTGGTAAGTATAACATATATGTTAAAACCTTTTCATCATTACCATTTTTATGAGATTCTTCCCTTTAGGACTTTTTTGGTTGGAAAAAAATTCCAATCATGAGCCCCTCAGCATGTAGCAGAGGAAGAATTATTATAAATGACTGTGTATACACGACCCTTGTACAGTGTTTACTTCCTCTAAGATTAGTCAGAATCCCCACCACTAGGTGGAGGCGATATTCCGCAACTCTTCCTGGCTTCTCTGTTCAGACTAAGTGGCAAGCGATTCTGCTAGGTCTCCATAAAAGGACATCTCAGAGGCTTGCTGCTAAGGAAATCAGCAGGGCAAGCATAAAGAAGCCAGAGTTTTAATTGTCTGATTTGAAATTACTGAGGAAGAAAAATGCAGTCAACATCTCTATCAGAAATTGATCCCCAAACGCCATAGGACATTATTTCAGATGGTCCAGGAAGAGGGGAAATGTACTGATAGGCCCAAACTACACGTTCTGTAAACCTCCGTCATGATAACAATAATAAAGTATAGTATGATATAGAGGAAGTTAAGAATTATTACCGTTACTGTCGAAGAAATGTATTTTTATAAATCTTAAGGGTTGAATTGAGCAACCAAATATGGCCAGGAATCTAGCAACCAAATGCCGCCTGTTTTAGGAAAGTGAAGAAATGGTTTACATCAGAAAAGCCGGTGGTTAAGTTTCTTACTGAAGATGAGTACAGGGAACAAGCCGATGCTGCGACGACCCGTGCCCTGGAGGACCTGCGCCAGGCCTGCTGCAGCCCCGGCTTCCCATCCTGGCTGGCTGTCTCCAGGCTCCGGGCGCCTAAAACGTAAGCCCTGCTCCACTGCTGCAACACAGCTTGGGTTGGAGTTACCGTGAAAATAACATGATGGTTTGGATCAGATGCTTCAGGCTAGAAACAGACAACTTCCCTGGATAGCAAATGACATGGAAGCTGTCGAGTCGCTTTTGCTTCAGTGCTCTGCCTCGCCCCGTGGAACTGCCAGTGTCAGAATAAATGTTGATCAGATGTGTTTCATAGGGAAGGCCATAAAGATAACTCATAGGAGAAGGGAGATGGAATGGGATGTGTCACCTGCTTCTCTTCCTACGGGGACGAAAAGTCATTTGTAAAGATCACCAAGAAAGACATCTCTGCCCCAGCATCTTTTCCCTACTGCTTTCCCTTCCTAGCTTTATCCAAACGACAGTGCCCTCAAATTAAAGATTGAAGGGGGAAAGTCTTGACACTAAAATAATGAATAAATAATACGTTTAATAAGAAAGAGAAAGAAGGAATTAGATAGCAGGAGTGGGTATATTTGGCAGCATTCGGTGGTCCTAAGTCTGCCTACTTCTCGATCCTTTCCCTGAACGTCTAGAGAAGGATCACATTAAGCCATTCCTGTTTTTACACCCACTGTGCAAATGCCATCCTCTATTGATGCAAAGTCAAATTTAATTAAAGGGGATAAGTAGCCAGGGAACATGTTATCTTCCAAATAAACCTCTCTGTGATAACATTAACTTTATTTAAAACAAATACTAGGTTTGCAGACTTTGTTCTTGGAGGAAGCCACTTGTCGCCTGAAGAAATTAGGCTGCATGAAGAACAATATGGCCTTGCCGGTGCCTTCTTGGAAGAGCAGCTCTTTAACCTGAGGACTCCTGACAGCCTACCTGCACACTGACTTCATTCTGGACAAGGAATTGAGGAAGGGCAAGGATCCTATTAAAGGTGGGCAGAACTGTACCGGGGAACAGTGGCAAAAGCATTCACTATGGAGAAAAATCAAGTCACACTGGAAAGGAAAACTAAACTGTATTGAAGATAACTGATCCTTCTTGGACGGTTCTGTGTATTGTACTGTAGGTGGCCACCAAGATTCTGTGACAGTCATTACCACTGTCCTTGAATGAAGACTTTCATTAGGAACAAAGGGATCATGTTGATCTTCAAGGGGCCAATTAAAGTGAATAGGTGCCTTGTCAACTGCAGGGCATTAAATCCTCTCTTAATCCCCAGAAACTGTGTCAGAAGACTCTGCATTGCTCTTCCTGCGTGTTATCAATGTAAGTGCTGGAAGAGACCTGAGATACACTGGACCAGTATTTTCCAAAGTGTAGTCCCCAGGATGCCAATAAGTGTTAGTAGGTAAAGGAATCCTGAGGTCAACTAAGATGGATGCATGATTAAACAAACGTACTGCAGGACTTCTCAGAGCCTTTAATAATGCTAATGCACACTGTGAACCTCCTAAAGAGGAGAAATTGTGTGCCGCATTCTCCGACTTAATTTGACAACAGAACCCTTTTTCATGAGATTAATATTCCTTGGAACACATGTTTGGAAAATGCTGATGGTGGAGGAATGGAGGTTTCGGAAGGTTAAATAACTTGTCCAAGACCACAGGGCTTTGTAGAGGCAGCCCTGGGACTAGAACTCCAGCCCTACTGTTTCCAATGACTCAGGTAGAAGAAGAGACCTTTAGAAATGAGGCGCCATCTCGCCACAGCCTTGGGTCTCACAGTATTGGTGTGAGGGGCCATCTCTCCACAGCCTTGGGTCTCACAATATTCGTGACTTATTTTTTATTCTTTAATAATAGCCAACTAACTGTTTGATAACTGTAATAAAGAGAAACATTTCCTATGGTTATATTTTAAAGTTTTGATAAGACTTTTATAGACATATATAAAGATTAGAATTTAGAATGACTTTTTACATTTTTTTGTATGTTGAAATTGAAGGCATTTAACCTCAAGTCGACTGGCCTATTTTATTTTATTTGATTTGATTTTTACTCCCTAAATTCAGGTCTCAATAGTGTTCACACCTGAATTTCTACAATTCTTTTTTTTTTTTTGGCTGCATTGGGTCTTTCTTTCCTACACGCGGGCTTTCTCTAGTTGCGGCGAGCGGGGGCTACTCTTCGTTGCAGTGCATGGGCTTCTCATTGCAGTGGCTTCTCGTTGCAGAACACGGGCTCTAGGCTCACGGACTTCAGTAGTTGTGGCACGCAGGCTCAGTAGCTGTGGCTCGCGGGCTCTAGAGCACAGGCTTAGCAGTTTTGGCGCACAGGCTTAGTTGCTCTATGGCATGTGGGATCTTCCCGGATCAGGGCTCAAACTCGTGTCGCCTACACTGGCAGGCGGATTCTTAACCACTGCCCCACCAGGGAAGCCCCTCGACTGGCCTATTTTAAAAAATTGTTTAGTTATACCTGTTTATAACAATTTCCTACAAAACAGATTTGTGATCTTTCTTATAGAGAACAAATCATTTTTCTTCTTGTGCTTCATGATTTTAGACTCCAGAGTGAAATGAGGGACTAACCATGAGCTTTGACCCTGAGGAAAGGAGGCCAAAACATAGGTCTGGGAAAAGATCTGAACATGGCAAAACAGTCCAAGGGTTAAGATGTTGCTAACTTCTCTTTAAGAATCAAACGCAGGCTCTTTTGCTGTGGTGGGGCCATAAAGAGTAGCAGCATAAAGAATGAGGAATCTCCCTTTCCTAGAAGGGTTATGGAGGAGGGACACACAGATCATTTGGGCATCTGCTTTCCGGAACCAAATTTAGTATAGCGTTTTTCTAAATTGTTGAATAAGAGTGTGGCTGCCTGTTTGGAATTCTTTAGATTGATTTCCAAATGATAGTTCCTCTTTGAAGCAGTGTGTCAGTGTTTTACGGGGCTCTGTTTTTGCCAGACACCTTTTAATATCAGGAGCTTTGCTATTTTTGTGAAATACACTAAATTTAATCTGTGCTTTCACGTAGACTTTGATATAAAAAAATCAAAGTATCTTCCTTTCAGATTTATGAAGATGATGATTTTTATAAGTGTAAACAGTTGTAACAGCGTTTTTGTTAACAGTTTAATCTGATTTTTATTGTTTTGTAATTCTGTTTATTGGTGCTATATTATAAACATATCAGATGTGTTTGTGGTTGTGCTCACCAAGAGGCGGTGTGTGTACTACAAAATGTGTGTGTGCATAACGTGTGCAGTCTGCTGGAGTTCCCAGGGGACATCCCAGCCAAGACAGCCACTGGGCCTCACCTGTGCCGGGGTGAACAGGTGCCGACAGTAGAAGAAAGCAGCTCCTGGTGGGTCAACAAGCTAGGTGTAGCTATTTTTATTGTGATTTTTATTGCAATAAAAATAGCTAAAGGAAGAGAAAAAGAGCAACAAGAGGCTTTGGGGATATTGTTTTTCATTTTTACTTTTAGAGGAAACCATGGATTTGTCAGTTTCTGTTATGTGAGTACTGTGAGAAGCTAAATAATTAAAAGCATTGCTTGCGATATATTGGGTGTATTTCTGTTGTGTTTATTTGAATTTGAATTGGGGTTTGTTGTAGTGCTGATCATAGGTCCAGTCCCCATCAAGCAGTATGTATGACAGCTCTTCTAAGAGGTCTTTTTTCTCTCCTTCCCTTCTTCCCTTCCCCTGTCTGTCTATCCATCTCTCTCTCTCTCCCCACCACCCCACTCCCTCTCTCCTCTTTTTCTTCATTTATTTAAAGGCCTTTAAACAATTTAAATGACCATTCAGTAAAATGGTTATACCCTTCACAGGTTGTTGACAGTTGGTTCTGTGCCTCATGCCACCCTAGGTGTGCAGTTGTGGAGCACAACAGAACCTTTGTTGCGTTAGTGCACCCACGAGGTGCCTCACAGAAGCTCACTGTTGTTAGCAAGTTGGACTGTTTGACCCCAAAACATATGAGTGAGATGTAGTGTAGGTCGCCATGCTTAAACAGTCATAGTCAATGTTATTTTTTAAAGGTTTTTAAAAAATATTTATTATTTTTGGCCACGTCGGGTCTTAGTCATGGCACGCGGGCGCTTTCATTGCAGCGCGCCAGCTTCTCTCTAGTTGTGGCGCACATGCTCAGTAGTTGTGGCGCGCAGGCTTAGTTGCCCCGCATCATGTGGGATCTTAGTTCTGCGACCAGGGATCGAACCCACGTCCCCTGCGTTGGAAGGCAGATTCTTAACCAGTGGACCACCAGGGAAGTCCCTGTTTTTTAAAGGTTTTAAAACACATTTTACATATCACAAAAAATGCTTTGTCAATTAGTTGTATAGTTTGCCAATAATACTTAGAGCTGAATTACAGGGGAGTGTCCACCTGACATTTAGAACAACACTTGAATTTATGACTTTTAAAATCTAGAAATTTATGGGATTTTAGATAATTAAGAGGTTTGGAACAGCTGACATCAAAACATGTGGAAGAATTAAGACCTCCAGAATGATGTCAAGAAAAGAAAAAGGATCTTATATTATTCTGTATGTGATTATTCCCCAGAGTTAGAGGAGTACAATATTTAAATCACCTTTTTCTTCTGTCCAACTGAAAGAAGGATCCTATGCTTAGATAACATAATAGATGTGGAATTTTGAAGATCCCCCACAGTGAGACAGGTATTTTTATCTGACCTGGGAGCCAGCTGTTTTCTGTATATTTTGGATATTAACCCCTTGTTGGTCGCATCATTTGCAAATATTTTCTCCCATTCCATTTTTTGTTTCCCCATAGGTTGTCTTTTCATTTTGTTGATGGTTTCTTTGCTGTGCAGAAACTTTTAAGTTTGATCAGGTCCCGTTAGTTTACTTTTGCTTTTATTTTTTTTTGCCATGGGAGACTGATCCAAGAAAATATTACTATGATTTATGACAAAGTGTGTTTCACCTGTGTTCTTTTCTAGGAGTTTTATGGTTTCATGTCTTACATTTAGGTCTTTTAACCATTTTGAGTTTATTTTTGTATATGGTGTGAGGCAATGTTCTAATCTCATTGTTTTACATGTGGCTGTCCAGCTTTCCCAGCACTATTTGTTGGAGAGACTGTCTTTTCTCCACTGTATATTCTTGCCTCCTTTGTCACAGATTAATTGACCATAGGTGTGTGGGTTTATTTCTGGGTTCTTTACTCTGTTCTGTTGATCTATGTGTTTGTTTTTGTGCCAATACCATGCTGTTTTGATTACTGTAGCTTTGTAGTTAGTCTGAAGTCTGGGATGGTTACACCTCCAGCATTGTTCTTTGTTCTCAGGATTGCTTTGGCAATTTGGAGTCTTTTGTGGTTCCATATAAATTTTTGGATTATTTGTTCTAGTTCTGTGGAAAATGTCCTGGTGTTTTGATAGGGATTGCATTAAGTCGGTAGATTGCTTTGGGTAGTATGGCCATTTTAATAATAATGATTCTTCCAATCTAAAAGTATGGAATATCTTTCCATTTCTTTGAATCTTCATTTTCCTTCATCAGTATTTTATAGTTTTCAGCATATAGGTCTTTCACCTCCTCGGTTAAGTTTATTCCTAGATATTTTATTCTTTTTGATGTGATTTTAAATAGGATTGTTTTTTCACTTTTTCTGATATTTCATTATTAGTGTATAGAAATATTTTGCATTTTGTGTATAATAATCTTGTATCCTGCAACCTTGCTGAATTCATTTATTAGTTTTAATAGTTTTGGGGTGGAGACTCTAGGGTTCCCTGTATAGAATATCATGTCATGGGCAAGTATTACAGTTTCACCTCTTCTCTTCTAATTTGGATACCTTTTATTTTTCTTGTCTGATTGCTGTGTCTGGGACTTCCAATACTATGAGAGTAGACATCCTTGTCTTGTTCCTGAATGTAGTAGGAAGCTTTCAGCTTTTCACCATTGGGTATTGTGTTGGCTGTGGGTTTGTAGTAAATGGCCTTTATTATGTTGAGATATGTTCCCTTCTCTATCCACTTTGGTGAGAGTTTTTTGTTTTCCCCTCAGCAAACAAAAGATCCTTTACTGAATCCTGAGTGTGAAAATCTACCATTTAGTTCATTCTCCCTTCTCCCCATGAGATTCAATAATCCCTTGATTTGCATGGAACATTGATGTGTCTGCTTGTTCTTGCTGTTGTGTCCATTTTGTTGCTCTGATGAGAGTTTTATCATGAACGGATGTTGAATTTTGTCAAATGCTTTTTGTGCATCTATTGAGATGATCATGTGGTTTTTGTCTTTCCTTTTGTAACATGTGGTGTATCACGTTGATTGATTTGTGTGTGTTGAACCATCCTTGTGACCCAGGAATAAATTCATCTTGATCATGCTATATGATCCTTGTAATGCACTGTTGGATTCAGTTTGCTAATATTCTTTTTTTTTTAAACATCTTTATTGGAGTATAATTGCTTTACAATGGTATGTTAGTTTCTGCTTTATAACAAAGTGAATCAGTTATACATATACATATTTCCCCATATCTCTTCCCTCTTGCATCTGCCTCCCTCCTACCCTCCCTATCCCCCTCCCCATGTCCTCAAGTCCATTCTCTATGTCTGTGTCTTTATTCCTGTCCTGCCCCTAGGTTCATCAGAACTATTTTTTTTTTTAGATTCAATATATATGAGTTAGCATGTAGTATTTGTTTTTCTCTTTCTGACTTACTTCACTTTGTATGACAGTCTCTAGTTCCATCTACCTCACTACAAATAACTCAGTTTCGTTCCTTTTTATGTCTGAGTAATATTCCACTGTATATATGTGCCACATCTTCTTTATCCATTCATCTGTTGATGGACACTTGGGTTACTTCCATGTCCTGGCTATTGTAAATAGAGCTGCGGTGAACAGTTTGGTACATGACTCTTTTTGAATTATGGTTTTCTCAGGGTATATGCCCAGA
>NC_041215.1:94938431-94960009 GCF_002837175.3 Physeter macrocephalus | reverse complement strand
CCGGTCTTACATTTAGGTCTCTAATCCATTTTGAGTTTATTCTTGTGTGTGGTGTTAGGGAGTGTTTTAATTTCATACTTTTACATGTAGCTGTCCAGTTTTCCCAGCACCACTTATTGAAGAGGCTGTCTTTTCTCCACTGTATATTCTTGCCTCCTTTATCAAAGATAAGGTGACCATATGTGCATGGGTTTATCTCTGGGCTTTCTATCCTGTTCCACTGAGGTTTGCTAATATTCTGCTGAGGATTTTTGCATCTGTATTCATCAAAGATATTGGCTTCTGATTTTCTTTTTTTGTAGTGTCTTTGTCTGGTTTTGGTGTCAGGGTAATGGTGGCCTTGTAGAATGAATTTGGGAGTGTTCCTTTCTCTTCAATTTTTTGGAATAGTTTGAGAAGGATAGGTATAAGTTCTTCTTTATATGCTTGGTAGAATTCCCCAGTGAAGCCGTCTGGTCCTGGACTTTTATTTGCAGGGAGTTTTTATCATTACAGATTCTATTTCACTTCTAGTGATTGGTCTGTTCAAATTGTTTGTTTCTTCTTGACTCAGTCTTGGCAGGCTGAATATTTCTGGAAATTTGTCCATTTCTTCTGCATTGTCCAATTTGTTGCCATATAACATTACTTGTCATTTTTCCCCATTCTCTTCAACTTATGTTTTGATTAATTTTGACCCTTAACTAATTCATATCTCCAACCACTTAATGTTTACAATGCATGTTGGAACTGAATGTCTTACTAGACAGCTTACTAGGTATAGGTAAACGTTTAACATAGCACTGTAGTTTGGGAGCATGCAATATGGTTATAGATTAATGTTAACAAAGTACTAAGAGCTAGGGCCTGGATGGGGAAATAAGACAGCACTCCCCTTGCCATGGGCTATTTGTCACACAAAAATAATGGCAACATTTATGGAGTGTGTACTGTGTGTCGGGTATGTCATTTAACCATCCAAAGAACCTGTAAGGTAGATACTGTAATCATCTTAATTTTACAGAGGAGGGCCGTGAGACCCAGAGAGGTTACTTAATGTGAGTTCTCACTGGCAGAACTAAGACTCAAATCCAGACAGTGGGGCTCCAGAGCCGGCAATCCTAACCCCAGCACTGTAAGGTCCTTGGGTTGCCATCTAAAAACTGGGACCTCCCTGGAGCCACAGTGGGGCAAGTGGTCCTGTATTAGCCGCCCGAAGCAGATGGGAGTTGAGTGAGAGTAAGGTGCCCACCTGGACTGGCTCATTTCTTCCCCATTCTAGACATCACCAAGTTTCCAGTTACTCTCTTATCTTAAACCACAGTTTGTCCTC
Source organism: Physeter macrocephalus (assembly GCF_002837175.3). Lineage (NCBI taxonomy): Eukaryota > Metazoa > Chordata > Mammalia > Artiodactyla > Physeteridae > Physeter > Physeter macrocephalus. Next base: position 94,958,697 of record NC_041215.1, on the reverse strand, counting down.
TCATAAGGTAAATTACTTAGTGATTTAAGAACCCACTCCCCCTTTCTCTCACCCCTTTATTCTGTTCCCATCCAGGCACGGACCTCTCTCCCATCTGCCTGATGGTTTGGAATTTTTGAGCCAGGAATTCTTAAAGCTTTGCTGAGATGACACAGGAGTGGTTTGGGGCTTCAGAAGTAGCTTTGTCTTGTCCCACTGCACCCAAAGAGAGAAAAATTTCTGAAGGGAAAATCATCTTTTATTTGCCTACAGTCAGATCTGTCACAACATGCCCTCATCTTCACAGAATAACGTTAATTTTAGGGTCCAGCCTTTCACGATGAAGATGAGAAAACTTAAGACCCAGAGATCTCCCAAAGGTAATTTCTTCCTCTGTTCCTGCACTGTCTAGTCTGGTAGCCACAAGCCACAGATGGCTGTTTAAATTTAAATAACTGAGAGGGACTTCCGTGTTGGTGCAGTGGTTAAGAATCCACCTGCCAATGCAGGGGACACGGGTTCGAGCCCTTGTCCGGGAAGATCCCACATGCTGCAGAGCAACTAAGCCCGTGCACCAGAACTACTGAACCTGTGCTCTAGAGCCCGCGAGCCACAACTACTGAGTCCGCATGCCTAAAGCCCATGCTCTGCAAGAAGAGAAGCCACCGCAACAAGAAGCCCGTGCACCGCAACAAAGAGTAGTCCCCACTCACCACAACTAGAGAAAGCTGGCGCACAGCAACGAAGACCCAGCGCAGCCAAAAATTAATTAATTAGTTAAAAAAATAAAATAAATAACATGAGAAATTAATTCCTCAGATGCACTAGCCATATTGTAAGCACTTAATAGCCACCTGTGGCTAATGGCTACCACACCTGACAGTGCTTCTCTACGAAGCTGTTGCCTCAGGATACTGAGCGGTGGGTGTGTCTGCTGGCCCTTTCCAGCTCCCGTGGCACTGGGCTTCAGAGTCCCTGCAACCTCCAAGTTTTCTGTGCAGGGTTGCCAGACCTTCCGAGTTATCTCCAGAGTGGCACTCACGACTAACAGAGCAGCAGGAGTTTGAAGGCGCTGGATTTCTGTGTATCTGGGAATAGCTAGCAATCCTAAATGGAACTGCAGCCACACAGGGTGAGTATCAGGCACACGAGGTAAGGGTTCAGAATGGCCGGGGCTGCTTTCAGGCTTGTTCTACCACAACAGAAGCAGAGGGTGGCCTCCCCGCCTCCTGGGGTTGGAGAAGGTCCTGGGTGGACCTGCACTTGGGCATCAGGCGGGTCTGAGTTTGAATCTTGGCACTGTGACCTTGTTCCCATAACGGAAGCCGAGTTCAGCTCCAAAATTCTCATATTTAAAGAGGGGATGGTGATATGTATTACAGTGCGTTGTTGTTAGGACAAAACGATAATGTCATCAGCACGCACCAAGCACCCAGTAACAGTGGGTGTGGCTCCCTGTTTCCTGGAATCATTGCTTAACTCCAGATTGGCTGCAAGGAATACCACTTAAATAATGGTCTCAGCACCATCAGTAGCCTCCACGCCCAGCAGTCTTGGAGGAACGGCAAATCAGAGGGGAGCACTTAGCCAACTGTCTGCTTCGTGTGGCCCGTGACAAGATTAATAAGCCAGTAAGGCAGCGATATTCTTCCTATGACTTCCTTAGGCTTTTCGTGAGGTTTATTGGCTGGTGGAGGTATATGTGTTATTGTCATCTATTATTCTACTTAAGGCCTTGAGTAATAGTTTAATAATTAGTAACTAACCTCTTTGGATCCACATGAGCTCAGCGCTTTGCATAATTCACTTTTTCTACAGTTATGGGGAAAAGCATATGCAACAAGTCATTAAGGTCGTGATTACCAACCTGGGCTTTGTGACCTCCCTGCGTATTTCCAGGGCATCTCAAAAGGGATTAGAAAATTCTCAAATCAAAATTTAATTTGAATTCACTTTAATTTTTTTTTTTAATGGCACTTTGAGGACAGGAGGAAGTCACAAACCCATGAAGGTGTCTGCTCTAAAAGGCTGGAAATTACTGCACTGTTTAATCACCTCTCACAGTAAATGTCTCATAACAAAGACCTGTAGAGTTTGATCTCATTCATTACAGAGTGAAGGACTTTTATTTGGTCACATCATTATCATTTAAGAAATACTTAAAAATGGTATTTATTTTTATTTCAACATGTCAACTGTGCATTTCCAAAACAGCAGGCTTTTCAGAGGAATAAATCAGAACTGTAAACACAAGACACAGTAGAAGTTTTTTGACTTCCTACAGTCAGTTTCACAAATCCACATACTGTACATTCATAGGTGAGGTTCGGCCTGTCACCCATTTCTTTATTTCTACAATTACATAAGCATAATAAATACATCTGATTTTTAAAGGTCACTTAAAATGAATCATGATAATTTACAGTACAGTACATTTCAGTTCAAGTGCAAAAATAACTATTTGCTTAATTCTATTTCTTCCTGTTATTTTGTTTTTAAGCTGTGTTCTGTGGTGAAGCTAGATATCCAAGTGTAGACTTTCTTCTTCCAGATGCAGTTGTGGGCAGAAGTATGGTATCGTGGAGAAGCCCTCACTTTATAATTGGTCTTGCCTAATCAGAGTCAGAGAGTAAGGTGAGTTGCTCATTTTTAACTCTTCTTTTCTTTCCTCTCTCCTGTACTCATCCACAGTATTATACACACTAGATAATTGACCCTCCTCCAGCTAAAGCAATGTTCCCTTGTCCACAGCCCTCCCCCAAGGCTTCCTATAACCTCAGCTTTCATTTTTAGCAGCAAGCTTTATGTATGAGTCACCCGGCCATTGTCCTGACTGTAGCTGTAATATTTACAGTAGCATGCCCGTATCTGAACTGTCCAGTGTCTGACTGTGTCTTCATGGGAAAGAATGTACTGAGATTTGTTTCTTTAGTCATTGGAAAGTGTACTTACTTCTTATTTCTGTCTTTTCCATTCCTGGTTTCCTATTCACCACCTTTTTCCCTCACCAAAAACAAAACAAAAAAACTGAACCAGTATGTAATTTTTTAAAATTGTATCCCTTCCCCAGGCACTTAAATCTTACACTGTTATTTGTAAGTAGTACTGCTTAATTAAAGAAACCCTTAGGAATTCAGTGATTTTGTGTGTTTGTTTTAGTCCATCAGCTAATTAGAGCCCAAATCACTATAAAGTTGTAAATAGTGATAGAGGCTATTTACAGTATCAATATATTTAGTAAACCCTTGTCTATCAAGCCACAGGATACTAAGTTGGTTGGTTTATTTCAAATATTCCCTCCTCTGGTCTTAAAGCCCATTTAAAACAAAAGGCATTTTAAAGCTCAGCTTAGCTTGCAGTAGTCAGTAACAGCTTTTGCCACTCAAAGAATTGACTATTTTCATTATACACCATACCCATATAAAAATATATTTGCTAGAGATATGCCAAGTTTCTAATGAAACTTTTTCCTTTTTTTTTTTTTTTTTTTTTTTTTAAACAAACAAAAGCATAGATGCCACTAACTTTTACCTGGTTACTTTTAAAATACGTCTTAAAATTTTTTTAATTGTTCTCCTTAAGAGAAACAAAATTATAGATGTATTCTGTTTCTTGCCAGTTTGCATTAAGAACCAAATAATTAGGATAAATAAATAATCAGAAGAGGGAACTTATATCAGCATTCACCTTGAAACACTTTCTTTCCCTCCACTCATTTAGTGTAACTGCTGGTTTCGACTCTTTCTTACTGCCCTGGCAGAGAAGTCCTGTAGTCCTTAACCTACCAATCCAAGAACTGAAAGTCCTCACTGAAATCCATTTTCCTTCTGTGACTCCAGTGGGACTACGGAAGTTGACCTATTTCTGCCAGTATGTACTGTAGCTTCTATATGTGTGAGTGAGCGTGTGTGTATGTGTGTGTATTTCTGCGTTGATGAGTTCAGGTATTCAGCAGCGTATGTGGTGCTGTGCTCCTCAAGGTGCTCCCTTCTGTGCTGGCGGAGGAGCCCAGTTCCATGCAGGGTGTGAGATGAGCAGGACCCCTCAGTGTCCCCCAGAGGCAGGCTGAGCCTGCTGGCCCTCAGTCTCCTCCCTGCGCGGGTCTACACTGGGGTGAGTGGGGCTGCTCTGCGTCTGAGATGCTGCTGCTTGAGGGGACGGCTGGCTTCTCGATGGGTCAGAGGGAGCCTCACATGGTCCAGGCCGGGCTCCACCAGTTGGAGAAGTTTCCCGATCCTCACTGGTCCCCTGGAAGGAAAAAATAGGAGGTGCCCCATGATCAATGCCAGCAAACTTTTTATATGCTTTCAAGTAAGATATAGGAAACATGGGGAGATCATCCTGAAGTAACCACTTCAGGAAACAAGTAACAGAGGAATAAGGATAGAATGTCTTACCTTTCATCTCCTTTCCTACGTGCAACTGTCCAAGCCGCATGAAAAACACAGACACTATAAGCAGACGTATCTTGTGGATAAAGGAACATTACTACCAACATGCCTGTTACTCCTAGGAGAACAATTTACATCAGCACATATTTACTGGGCCCCCACCAGCCACTGTGGCAAGTCACTGGGCAAGCGGCACGGAACGGGAACTCAGGCCACTTGCTAAGAGAATTCAAGGCTGGAAAGCACCTTGTCCAACAGGAAGTGAGGAAGGCATCCTCAGCCTCGGAGACAGGGCCAGGAAAAGAAGGTCCTGAAATTGAGTCCTGATGTATACTTGGGATTTTAAAGTATACACTGAAAGTTGATTTGTAAAAATCAGGAAACATTTCTTTTTTAATGGATTTTCCTCTGAATTAGTACCCATCACTTCAAAGAGCTGAGCACCAAAAATGGAAAAAAAAAAAAAAATTTTATTTCTGTAATTCTAAACTGTAAAATAAAAAAATATTAGTATAATGACTTCTTCATAAGAGTAGCTAAGCCATACCAGCCAGTTTTTATTAATCTTAATATATCAGAAAAAACGTTAATGATACTTAAGCCTAATAGGCTTCTGTGAAAACAAGGGTGAGTATCCAAAGTAATGAAAACAAACACTGCCATTCAGGCAGAAGTCATCTTTCCTCCTGCATCACCTCCTTGCTTCACATCCTTTATATGCTCCTCCCACCCTGATATCTTCCTTGACTTGTGAGCAGAGGATTTGTGTGAGTTTATTATCTTGATAAACCAATAGGATCATACATGGTCTAGAATGCATTGTGGTTATCAGCAAAGAATCAGATTTGGTTTAAATTAGAGAAATATTGCATGTCAGTTTAAAAAATTGTGATAAATTTAGTTAAGGTAGTTCAAATTAAGGAAATTACTCAAATTACTCTTAAAGTCTTCTTTCCCCTTTATTTTTTTTTCCTCCTGTGTCCTCTGAAGCTACTCTAGATATAGAGCTGACATGATTCAGCAAGTGAAAGGGAGTGATTAATAAAAACACAGGGAAGTAGACTCATTACTTAGGCCAAAAACTGTTCATAGAAGTCACGCTTAAACATTTTCCAAAAGTATTATATAGCTTCAGTTACAATTACCTACAGTGTTTTTATCCATGCGATTCGACACTACTCAGGAGAGACCACACCTCTAGGGACAAGAAAAACCACACTTTTTATCTTTCAGGTGAGCCCGCTAGCAAAACCACATTTCCACTGAGTTAGGTGTCCTGTCAGACCCATTTAGTGGCTCAGAGTATTACTTAATTGATCAGATATTTATTGAGGTACTATTATATAGAATGTCCCCATTAGAATTTTTAAATTACAGAGGTTAATATATATAATTCACCAAGGCAAGAACCATATATCCATACTGTAACTAATGTCCACCAAAACAGACATTTCAAAGAAATATATAAAATCAGAATGGATTTATTTTCTTTCTTTCAAGAGGTACTGTCTTCTCTGTGAGGCCTTCCTGAACCCCATAAGGCAGAATTTTCCCTCTATGGAACCTTGTATACACCTCTATAATACACTTGTCACAAAGCACTGAAATTATTTGTCTGCATGTCTATTTTCCCCACCAGACCTCCCATAAATCTTGTTGAATGAATAACTGAATAACTGAAACAACTGAGCCTGCTTAAGGCAGGGCAGCAGAGGAACTTTTTACCTGTAAAGGCTGTATCTCAGAAGCACGGTTGTCTCTTGTTAGCTGCATCATCTCTTTAATTTGGTAGAGCGCGTAAACAAAGGTCACCCAGGGAGAGGAGCTGACCCCCCAGGCTGGCTTGTTCACATCCTCCTGTTCTTCCTGGTGCTTGGTTTTCTTGGGTGGAAGTCTGGGCTCAACACGTGGCAGAACATCTTCTGTCTGTTGCTGGACCAAGTCGATGGTTGCTATGGGAACAGGACTAGAAGGAACAGGAATCCTTTCTGCCAGCATCGTCTTGTCTGGAGAGAAAGCCATGTTTAAATCATTTCTCAGAGTTTTTACATATTTAAACAGAGGTATGTATGTATGTATAAATAAATAATAAAAACTGAACAAATGGACAACCTCGATAAGCCCATTCTGGTGTGCTTGGGAATGTTGATAAGTTGCCATGTACCAAGGGCGGCTTCTCTACTTGGCGCAAGTACTGAGCAAATGAATGTGATGTTTACCTTCCAGAGTCTCCTTACAGGACTTAATAGACATTAACATATTTATTTATGAAATGTATTGGTTCAGTTAACGTATATAACATCTGTGGGGCACAGGTTATAGTGATTGTTGCCTTAGGCCCACTTACGGGATTGAGATTTTAAAGATAAGCATCAAAATAGGAAAAAATCACACAGTAGCTGCTTTTATTGGCCTTTTACTGAAGGCATGGACTAAGCTGCATAAGAGATATGACCTAGTTAGGATTATAAAAGAACAAGAATAAGAAAAGTCAGTACTGGTCTTTCTTTCTGAGTAACTTGCTGGAATTAAAATCTGTCTCTGGGGTTTCTGTAACAAGAGTTTTTCTCTTAACGGAAGCACTTCGGGTACTTGAGGCAAATGCTCCTCAAAGGACAGGACACCATAGAAGATGAGCCCTGTTCCAGGACCCAAGAGCTGAGAAAGAATATTTGTTTTAATGGTTGGCCTTCTTCATTGCAAAAAAAAAAAGTTGATTCCCCCAAAAAGTTGAAAGCTTGTTCTCATCAACACATTATATTGGATATAACCTTCTTTCTGGATAATACTTTTAAGAAGGCCATGCCTAATTAAGGGAAAACTTCAAATTTAAGGTTTAGACATTTTTATCAAATGAAGGTAAAAGCACAGAGATTAATACCACTTCCTATCCCTAATAGTAAAATTACTGTATAATCCTATATGTATTTGATTTAAATTTTAAATCTCTTTAGAATACCAGAGAAATTTAAAACCAATACTTTCCCCAGTACCTTGTACCATAAAACAAAACAAAAGCAAGCTGCTTAAAACAACCAGTATTCTTTTCAACATAGCAAGTGGCTTCTCTCCAGCAATTGGTGCACATGAGTTCACTGATAACACCCCTGAGAAAATCCAGCCATGCAGGTCTGTGGTACACTCTGTTTCCACCTCTGGGTTTCTGAGGGGTATGTGTAGAATTCCCCATGGCTTCAGCCTTTAGAACCGTTAAGGAACAATGAACATGCTAACCTTCTTCCTCATCTGGCACCGCCAGCCACTGGATCAGGGCAAAGAGCAGGAGGATCAGAAGGCAGGCCATGCCAATTCCTCGGAAGGTTGCAGCAGCCCCTGTGGAAACAAAACAGCACTCTGTAGAGTAATTCCCGGGAAGACAGGTAGCCCTCATCCAAAACTGTCAGTGTTCTAAAGTTCAGGGCAAAGGCAGCAGAGCAAAAGAATGGCAAATGGCCATTAGCGTCACACAGTAGGAAAAGCACAGGTCTGGGTGGGGGTCAAGAGATCCAAGTGCTGTTGTTGGATATCTGTCATTGATCAAATTTTAAAACTGCATTTATAAAATAAAGGACTGTCTCCAAGTGCCTTTTTAAAATTCAGTGGTGCTCTCTTCATAAAGACCATTTCCCTAACTATAAAACAACCTTATTAATCTGTAATTAGAACAGCCGAGCTCAAGTAGTGCTATAAATTCAGACATCTCTGAGCCCACCTTCTAGGGACCTGAATAGTCAAGATTCCTGGAGCAGAATAATGCCATCTCCACCTCAGCCCCGCCCTTGTATTTCCAATAAGGGAGATCTGACAGGGCAGACAGACTGTGTTATCACAGATGCAGTGACATTACCAAAGCCAGCATATAGTTAGATTGTTTTGGTTCAAAATCTCCTGATGGAACAACAATGATGAACTCTCTTTCCTCTAGCATTATTATCCGCAGGTTTAGGGTACTTTACTTCAAACCACAAGCACATGTGACTTCATTTATTTGGCTCCTTTGAGGTATCTGTGTGGCATCGCATTAAGCTGTCAGAGAAGCGTGCACGGTTACAAGCTGGCTCTAATCATCTTAACTACTGAAGCATACTGCTCTGCAATTTTGACTGCCATGAAAGCTAGAAAGAGAATATATGAACAGTGGAGTTTAGCTTCTGGCAATCTTCAGTAATAATTTGAGTGTTTATTGAGGGGTTGCTAAAAAAATGTGTAAGTTTTCATCAAAGAAGAAAGGCAAAAAGAGAAAAACATTCTTACCAAAATAATTGACTAACACGCCTCCGATCATGGCTCCACAACCTCTCCCCAAACCCAGATGAAGGCCCTGCAGGATGCCCTGAGCAGACGTCCTCAGCTCTGGGGGAACCGCGGCGCTGAGATAAGAAATGCAGGCTGCCCAGATGGCCGCGTGTGTCACTCCTGGAGAGGAAGAGAAGCGGGCAGGGTGACTGATCAGCACTCCTTACATTACTCTTTTTTGGAGCATGAGTTATTTACTTAACTATATATATATATATACACACACACACACACACACACACACATATATACATACCTAATAAAGATATTTTGTGGTAAAATATACGTAACAGAATTTATCGTTTAAACATTTTTAAGTGTATGGTTCAGTGGCTTTAAGTACATTCACAGTGTTGTGCAACCATCACTACCATCCATCTCCAGAATTTTTTTATCATCCCAAACTGAAATTCAGCACCCGTTAAACAATACTATCTCCAGGCCCTGAGAAACACCGTTTACCTTCTGTCTCTATGAATATGACTGCTCTGGGTACCTCATAGAAGTGGAATCATACAGTGTTTGTCCTTTGGTGTCTGGCTTATTTCACTTAGCACAGTGTCTTCAGAGTTCATCCATGTTGTAGCATGTGCCAGAATTTCCTTTTTAAGGCTAAAGGATATGTAGCCTTGTAACTCTGTTTTTCCATTCATCTGTTAATGGACATTTGGGCTGTTTCCACCTTTTGGCTATTGTGAATGCTGCTGCTGTGAACACTGATATGCAAGTATCTGAGTCCCTGCTGTCAGTTCTTTTGAGTATATACCTAAAAGTGGAATTACTAGGTCATATGGTAATAATATATTTAATACTTTGAGGGACTGTTTTCCACAGTAGCCGCACCATTTTACATTACTACTAGAAATGCACAAGAGTTCCAATTTTTCCACATCTCACCAGATGTTATTTTCTGTGTTTTTTTATAATAGCAATCTTAATGGGTATGAAGTGGTATCTCATTGTGCTTTTGATTTGCATTCCCTAATGCCTAGTGATATTGATCATCTTTTAATGTGTTTTTTGGCCATTTGTAAATCTTTAGAAAAAGTCTTTTGTCCATTTTCAAATGGGGTTGTTTGGGTTTTTTGCTGTTGAGTTGTCAGAGTTCCTTATATATTTTGGATATTGACCTCTTACTGGGTACCTATTCTGACATTAAGAACAGATATATAGATCAGTGGAACAGAATAGACCCCAGAAATAAACCCATGCATGTACAGTCAATTAATCTACAACAAAGGAGGCAAGAATATACAGTGGAGAGAAGACAGTCTCTTCAACAAGTGGTGTTGGGAAAGCTGGACAGCTACGTGTAAATCAAGAAAACTAGAACACTCCCTCATGCCATATACAAAAAATAAACTCAAAAGGGTTTAAAGACCTAAATGTAAGACATGACATCATAAAGTTCCTATAAGAGAATATAGGCAAAACATTCTCAGACATAAATCGTAGCAATATTTTCTTAGATCAGTCTCCCAAGGCAAAAGAAATAAAAAGCAAAAATAAACAAATGGGACTTGATCAAACTTAAAAGGTTTTGCACAGCAAAGGAAACCATCAACAAAATGAAAAGACAATCTAAGAAATGGGAGAAAATATCTGTAAATGATGCAGCCAACAAGGAGTTAATATCCAAAATATATAAACAGCTCATACAACTCAATATCATAAAAACAAGCCAATCAAAATACGGGTAGAAGACCTAAATAGAAATTTCTCCAAAGAAGACATACAGATGGCCAACATGCACATGAAAAGATGCTCATCACTGCTAATTATCAGAGAAATGCAAATCAAAACCACAATGAAGTATCACCTCACACGGGTCAGAATGGCCATCGTTAAAAAGTCTGGAGAGGGTGTGGAGTAAAGGGAACCCTCCTGCACTGTTGGTGGGAATGTAAATTGGTGCAAACACTACAGAAAACAGTATGGCTTTCCTTTAAAAGATAAAAATAGAGGTACCAATCCCACTCCTGGGTATATATCCGGAAAAAATTCTAATTTGAAAAGGTACGTGCATCCCAGTGTTCATAGCAGCACTATTTACAATAGCCAAGACACGAAAGCAACCCAAGTGCCCATCAACAGAAGACTGGCTTAAGAAGATGTGGTGTATACACACACACACACACACACACACACACACACACACACACACACACACATATACACACAGTGGAATACTACTCAGCCATTAAAAAAGAATGAAATATTACCATTTGCAGCAACGTGTATGGACCTAGAAATATTATACTTAGTGAAGTAAATCAGAGAAAGACAAATACTATACGGTATCACTTATATGTGGAATCTAAAAAATAATACAAATGAATCTATATACAAACCAGAAACAGACTCACATAGAAAACAAACATGGTTACCAAAAGCGAGAGAGAGGGCAGGAGGGGTGACAAATTAGGAGTATGGGATTAACAGATACTAACTACTATACATAAGTAGATAAGCAACAAGGATTTACTTATAGCATAGGAAATTATATTCAGTATCTTATAACAACTTATAATGGAATATAATCTGAAAAAAATATAACTGAATCACTTTGCTGTAATCTGAAACTAACACAGTATTATAAATTACCTACTTCACTTCTAAAAGATTATTTCCAATTTTTTCCATTATAATTAGCACTATGATTAACATTTTTGGAGATACAGCTTTTTACATATCTTATTTACATTGGCTATAATTCTACAAGTGGGGTTAATGATGCAAAGAATATTTTTTTTGCCTTTTAATATACAGCTCCAATTTGTTTTCCAAGAGTGTAGAGACTATTTACAATGCCTCATTACCAGTTTCATTATATCTTCACCATTTGTTGGCAGGGAGGGGAGGGTAAAGATAAAAGGTGAAAGAAAATTTGATCATTAATGTACAGCAACTGTGCATTGTATGAATTTAAATCTTTATTAGAACACTGCTTTAAGTGTAATAGGAAGAGGGACTTCCTTGGTGGTCCAGTGGTAAAGAATCCACCTTCCAATGCAGGGGACGTGGGTTCGATCCCTGGTCGGGGAACTAAGATCCCACACGCCGCGGGGCAACTAAGCCCACGCGCCACAACTATTGAACTCGCACGCCCCAATGACAGAGCCCACGTGCCACAAACTACAGAGCCCACGTGCCCTGGAGCCCGCGTGCCACAACTAGAGAGAGAAAACCTGCACGCCACAACTAGAGAGAAACCCGAGCAGACTGCATGCCATAACGAAAAAGATCCCACATGCCTCAACAAAGATCCCGTATGCCACAACTCAGACCCAATGCAGCCAAAAAACTAATAAGAAAAATAAATGTAATAGGAAGATATTGTCACAACAGGTTTTATAGATAGCTTGGAAGGATTAAGAGATCATCTGGTTCTGCCTAGATTAAGTCTTGGACTTGCTTCCTGAAAAATAATCTCACTTGGAGATAATATCATCAGAAACTCTTAACCTATGTTTTGGAAAATAAAGCAAAGATTAATATTCATTTAAGATTTAATCTGACATTAGTCTGCTTCTGGCCAAAATGGAATAACAGGGATTGGATTTACTTCCTTCCTGAAACAACAAACAACTGGACAAAATATATGAAACAATAGTTCCCAAGACACTGGACATCACCAACAAGGACAGTGATCTCAGAGAGATGGGAAACAATGAGGAGCTCCAGCTTACTGCCTGGTCAGAGTTTGAAAGCTGCAGGGCACAGAGGGGGAACCAGTGAGTTGAGATGGAGCTGACAGTCTGGGGAGACCAAGGCAGCTGGAGCTCCCGGTCAGAGTACCGGAGAGGAGAGAGTTTCACAGAAACTCCAGAGATCTGCAGATGGTTTCCTTCAAGTATTCAGCAGAGTACTGATTAGCAAGAGCGTGTACAGAAACTATCCAAAGCCAGAGAAAGAACCACCCAAAAGCATTACAGAAAGCATTCCTGAGAACCCATACAGGGCTGGGAATAATACCTGTTTCCACCAGCCAAACTGGAAAAACTCATGATTCCTGGGATTGGTAGAGTACTCAAAAGGGTCTTCTTGTGTTAGTATTATGAAAGAGTTAGCCCTAGTTTAAACACTGCTCTGGTACCATCTAAGTAATGTTTAAAAGCAAGACTCAAAAGGATCACACTAGTTCCAAGTAATCTAGTTGTGTCCCAGAACAAAGCTCAAGAATATTTGTAGGAATACAAAAATATCCAGCACCTAACAAGGTAAAATTCACAATGTCGGACATATAATCAAATTACCCGGATGATTTTACTTAAGTAGATCCATAATAGAATAAACACTATTTTCACTGGGTACATTAGATTATATGCCCTATAGTAAACTGAGAAATATCAAAATTTTTCTTATATGTTTCAGTAATAATTTCAAGTAGGCTGTTTTTTAACTAGAAAGATGGAAGAGGCAGTATGCACACTTAATTAATTTCCACAGAATTTAAAATGAAGTATTTGCTTTATCTGACTAAACAACTGCAGTACCTTAGATAATACCTGCCTTCTCAGAATTGAATAATGCCTGGATAGAGTCTTAACTGTAAATGTTGACACAGTAATACACAATTAAAATATTATATATTTTAAAGAATAGATTATTAAAGATGCTGCTAACTCCATTTCTTTTCAGATATGCATAGTTTTTCATTAACACTAAGGAAAAAACTCAAAAATATTATGAGAAATAAAATGAAATTTATTCAACATAAATTAGATTCAGTAGTAACATCCAGCATAGATTTTGGAAATTATTAAAGATGAATCATCAAAGACCTGAAACCACATCAAATGGTTGTCAATTAACTTTAATGGTGATGCCAAGTCTATTGTTATGTCTATGTTTGAGCAATCGATTACAGGATTTACAAGTAGACAAAGATGGGTCTATGTATTTATGTGACGAAAACAGTAACAAATATATTTTTGCTATAATTCTAGATCAAATATAATTCTAGCAGTTATTCTCTTAAATGTGAAGGCTTGGACACACACAAAATCTTCCAATAATAGGGTTTTTGTTTTTAATTCTAAGGGTTTTCTAAACCTTTGAGTCTTCTAAGATAATTAAAGCATTTTCCAGCAGGATGACTTAAATTAGGATACTTTTAAATTATTGTTAAAATTTGTTGGCTGGTATTAAGTGGCAGTTATAAAAGATTCTCTGTAGTTAGAATTCCAGAGTTTCCTCGTTGCTTTTTGGGGACTGATTAGATCATTGGAAACTACATTCTTTAAAGCAACTCAGGGCATTAACTAAAGGGAAAAATAGTAAAGCATTCAGTAAAAAATTTTTTTCTCTGGTACTAAAAGCAGAAGAATGAAAGCCATTTGGCTTGTATGTTCCAACATTTTCCAGGGTAGATGTAGAATTAAAATTGGTTTCTCTGAAATACCTTTATTTCAAAATATCATGTAAATAGAAGAATCCATATTACTTCCTAGAAAAGAACTAGCAAATGTAAATCCACAAGAGGGAATTGGGTTGATAACAATACCTTGCATACAAATGACAATTGTGGAGTTTTGGTTCTTATTCTTAAACTTGAATATGCAACCTAGTAATCATATTAATCATCTGAAACTCTTGCCAATATTTTTACTACACTTGTGTTCTGGTCCTCTATAATAAAGCAATCTAGAAATCTAAAAAAAAAAATTCCACCATTTTCCATATTTGTAAAATTGTATTTTAGGTATAAAACAACTTTCCTTTAAAATTTAGAGGGTAAAAGATATCATAAGCAGAAAAAAGAAAATGTTTCTACTTCTTTCCCTTTTATTAGAGAACTGTGAAAAAGGAGTAGATGAATATTCTCTACATGATGAAATAAATAAGCAAATGTATTGTGTCACTGGTAAATGTGTTTACCCTACAGCTATACCTTTTTAAACCTTTTAGTATGAGGTAACTAAGTTGGTGGATCAAACAGTAAGAATAAAAGGATGTTACCTCCGTGACTGACAGTAGTAACAAAGGCACATGAATTGACTCTCCTTGCAATATATTATTAACTCTTCCTTGGCTACTTGTTACAAAACTACTGATAATTTTGAGTGGCAATTCAACACCAACTCACATAACAGGTGCTTAACAAATATGTTTGAGTGGCAATTCAACACCATATGTTAACTGACAACAAATAACGCTCGAAGACCACATAGGTCTTGGAAACAGCTTCTCAGTCCTTTCTTACCTTTACTGGGGTCCCTCGGGATTACCTTCAAGGCTAACAGAAACTCAGAGGTATTTTCACACCACCTACTGCCAAGACCTTAACTGTTTGTGAATACACTACATTTGAATAACCTAGAACCATTAGAAATAATTATGATTAACATTTAATTTCTCTCATTAATAATGCTATTATAGCAGCTTACTCTACCAGGAGCTGTGCTACGTATTTTACAAAGATTATCTCCTTTATTCTTCCTAGTAATAGGTACCGTTTTTTCCTTCATTTTCCAAAAAGGCACAGAGAGATTAAAGTGCCTTGTTCAGAGTGACACAGACAACAGTGTAGTGGAACAGGATTTGAACGCAAGGTGTCTAAGCTCGGAACTTCAGTGCTTAAGTACTATACTATACATCCTCATAACCACTGTTAAAAGTATTCTATAATAAATGTAATCATCTAATTTAAGAGGTTTTCTTTTTTTTTTTTTTTTTTTTTTTTTTGGTACACGGGCCTCTCACTGTTGTGGCCTCTCCCATTGCGGAGCACAGGCTCTGGATGCGCAGGCTCAGCGTCCATGGCTCACGGGCCCAGCCGCGGATCCTCCCAGACCGGGGCACGAACCCGTGTCCCCTGCATCGGCAGGCGGACTCCCAACCACTGCGCCACCAGGGAAGCCCGAGAGGTTTTCTTGATAATATCAAACATGCCCAATAATCTATCAATTTTTAAAAAATGTACATTCTTACTCCCTTCTTCCCCTCCCTCCTAAAAGAGTTCACATCACACATAATATCAAGTTCTTTATATGCCCTAAATAACTCTTTACCTTATAATATTCAACATTCTTACCTGATCCTGCAACACGAATTTCAAGATTGTTCAGTCTTGGCCCACAAGAATACTCTATTGCAATACATGGCATGTATTCATATGAACAAGGAAAAATCCTTTCTTCCCAAGAAGACAGCTGCTTTTTGTACAGTGCTGCTTGGCTTGGGGAAATCACATCATAATGGCTGGGAGGGGTGAGAACTGATGCGGTATCGGGGAACTAGTATTGTTTTGTTTTGTTTTTCTCGCTCTGCCACTGACTTGTGCTTACTGAACAAAACATACATATCCCTGTAGCAGTGGCACACTAAATCAGTTGTGACAAACCTTTTCCATTGATGGACCAAAGCATACATTTCAATTAGCTCAGTGTACCTCTCAAATGCTGAGATTAAAAAAAGTTTCTGAAAGATCAACCTGGTAAAAACCAGAAATAGACTACTCTTCAAAAAACAACGCAAGAAAACAAAAACCAAACCAAAGCAAAAACAAACCCTCCACTGGGCAGGCAATAAAAGGAGTCAGTATTGGTTAAGGTAATGCTCCTGTTGTAAGAGAGAAACCTCAGAATCTTAGTGGTTTCACCCATTAGATGTTTTCTTTTCTTGCCCATATAAAGTCCAATGGTCAAGGGACAGGAAGAGTAGCAGCTCTGCTTTACATAGTCATTCAGGGACCCAGGCTGCAGAGACTCTGTCTTCTTCCTCACATGGTTACCCTGGGCACCAATATCCAGCGGAGGACGGAGGAGAGGATGGCACATGGAAAATTTTATGGGCTGGGTTTAGAAATGACACGTCATTCCTGCTTACATTCCACTGGGCAGAATCAGTCATATGCTCATACCTAACTGCAAGGAAGGCTAGGAAGTGGAGTCCAGTGTGTGTCCATGAAGAAAAGGAAATAGCAGGTGAACAACAAGCCAGTATCTCTGCCAAAGTCAGGGCCACCAACAGCAATGGACCTTCCAAAAAGAGTAGAGGACCCCACAAAGAGCAGCGAACCTAGCAGAAGCTTCACGAACCTTCTTGTGTCGCATGAAAGAGACTTTATATATGACACGCAACAATCAGCACTTCCACGCCCACCCATGTGCAACACTGCAAGAATCTCCTGCATTCATTCACTCAACAGTCCTTTCTGAGATAGAACTTCCTCTATTATTCAAAAGCTTTAATAATTAGAAAATATCAACTATAGTACATTTTGCAGGGGACTGTGAAATCAAACAACAAGCATTTACAGTGTATCTTCCTGTGTGCATGCTTCTTTGGAGAATTCAAAAACTGTAAGGCGTGGTCTTTGCACTTAAGGGTTAAAACTAAGTCAGGAAGTAAAACTAGTATTTGTTAAATAAATAATTGGGTAACAATTAAGTGCTAAACTGTGTAACATAGTCCATAACTCTGAGAACAATTCAGAAAAGGAAGAGCTAAGTGTCAGATGCAGTTTGCCGGAAAAGGATTCTTGCAGCAGAAGATATTTAAAATGAATTCTGAAGGGGCAAAATAATGTCTATTTTTAAGAGATTGTATAAGAACTGTTAGTAACTGTAAAGCATGGGAATGATAAAGAATAAAACTGCTCTATTACAATTTATGACTATTCTGATTAAAAATTAACTTTAGCAGTAACATCAATGACATCCGTATGCCAATTTATTCACTGAAATACTAAACTTAGAGCATTTTGTATATCTTATATATTCATGTGACAAGCTACTTGTGTTTTAAGGGTTAAGTCAGACAGAAAATTTCCAATATGGATGATAACAGCCTGGAATCACGACTAGAATTTCCACTGTCAGATAAGGGCTACATTGTAATGCTTTCATAATTTCTCCATGTTCTTCCAGAACATGAGAGGAAGGAAAACATGATTCTCACTCGGCTGAGTAGGCATACTAAATAAGAGAGTAAAGCTTCATAAATGTCAGTTCAAGCTTTCCTACTGGTGACATTAAAAAACTATCTTTCATCATAATCTTACCCGGATCCTACTGATCAAGCAACCTGCAGAGAAGGATGCGACACAGGCCTCATTTTCACCCTTCAGTGCCTGAGCCATTAATTTGAGTACCACAAAAGGACCTCTTTTAGTTACAGCAGCCCTGGTCTGGCCTTACTCTCCTTAAATACATTTTAATAGCAAAAATAATTTAAATCACATTCATCTCAAAGTCTTGCAAGGATTCACAACCAACACCGGCATAAAAATGAGCATAACAAATTTGACTTTGATTTTTATCAGAAATGTATACTCCGGATCACAATCAAGAATATATTTAAATGCTTCTCGTACAGAAGTAAAGGAGAAAAACATGTGGGTTCTTAAAATGAGATCTTATAAATAAATATAAACTATCCTAATCCCTCCACTGCACCCAGCAATGCTTTTAGGCACTTAGACCCACCGTCTCTTTTTAAAATAAATTACAGGCTCCTTATGAGTAGGAAATACATCTTCTGCTTCTTTACATGGTGGCACCCATTGCCTACTGAATAACATGTTTGCTGCAAAAGACAAGTGAATGGCTAAAAGGCTGCAAGAGATACTGGCTACTAAATGTGAGAAAGATCATAGGCAAGAAACATCCTCATAATCCCCAAGAGTCTTACCTTGACCCCAAAATAGATACCCACATAGCCTCCTTCCTAGGGGTCTAGAGAGGAGGAAATTTGCTTTATCCCCATCTGCTAATTATTACCAACATAGCCTGAGGAGACACATGCTGCGATGATGATCAAGAGCTTCAGGGAATGAAGGATAACAAGGAATCTTCCTCCATCAGTTACAGGTAACCCCAAAGAGGAAGAGATGAGTAGCCAGAGAGATGGAATAAGGCACATCCCATGTCTCCTCCCCTTCCGTTGCTCCAGTAGGTGGTACTAGTTCTCACGGTGTTTTGGGAATGAGGCACGGGGTGAAAGGTTGAAGAGCTAGACCTCACCTCTATTTTTTAAGAAGACCCTCTGTGTGGCGCTGCGGCCGGAATCAAAGAGTGGAAGTGCTGACTGTTCAGTGTCATGACCGTCAGTGATGAGAGCCAATGTCCTGCTTCCCCACCCTCCCCCTCCTAAGGCTGGGTCTTTGGAAATCGTCAGGTAGCAGTTCCAGTCAAGGGATTAAGGGGCATCTGTCATGATAGTGGGCTTGTCCTGTAATTAAATCATTCCGTGTTTTGTCATCATTTCTTGTTTTACTGCATCCTAAGTAGAGCTGCCTTAAGCACAGGGACTTTAAAGTCATTTGGATGAGCCTTGTAAATTTGGAAGAATTCAGACTGGAAAAACAAAGCTGTTCAGTCAGAAGTGTGTTCCTATGAAACAGGATTTATTCCACATAGGTAATCCACTGTTTTCCATAGGGTGGGCATGGGTCAAACAAAGGCAAGGGATTTTTTTGTTATACAGCCAAAACACTCAGCACTCACTTCTGCCAGGGAATGAAACCATCTCCTCCAGTTTTAGACGCAAAGAGCTCTGTGGAACTGGTCACAGAGCCCTGTGTTAGATGCGGAGACTCCCCGTATTTACAGATTCCCCCTTTTTACTTGCTTCAGATCAGTAACTAGGTTTCTACTGGCACGGGGGAAATAAAATGAAACACAGAGGTATAAACTGTAGCCTGCCACGGGAAGCAGGGATAACTGCCCTAAGGTACACATAAGTACATATTATAAAAATATGTACTGGGTCAGCAGCTTAGGATGACAAACCCATCGAGCCCTAGCCAAAGCCTCCCACTCAGGTTTCCTGAGATGCCATTCCGCTCTCCACGGCTGGGCTTTGGCACGTGGCTCTTCTCTGTGCCAAAATGTCTGCTTCTCTTTAGGCCACCGGGTGGGGTCCTGGTCACCCTTCAAAATCCAGCTTATCTGTGATTTCCTTGGGGAATCTTTTAATAATATCATCCTCCCACTCTCTGCTTCACAAAGCTAATCATTCCCTCCATGGAGCTCCTTCTCTGTTACCTGGCACATTTTTCTGATTCCATCTAACACACTGGGTAGCAATTATGTATTTATACATCTGGCTTCCAGAACAGACAGTGAGACCTTGAGGCCTAAGTTAATATATTGTTTTTTAACTATATTCCCAGCACTCAGCATGCTGCGTGACTCTTGGTGGCTATTTAACATATCTTTAATAAATTAACAGGAAAAAAGACGTTTTCGATTCGCAACAGCATTTGTTTTTTCCCTCTTATAAAATTCTTCTCTTGTTATAAATGTCTCCTTTAACCACTGTTTTAAAAAAGCTTCTCTCTGGAGTCTGTCATACAGAGTGAAGTAAGTCAGAAGGAGAAAAACAAATGCCGTATGCTAACACATATATATGGAATCTAAGAAAAAAAAAATGTCATGAAGAGACTAGGGGTAGGACGGGAATAAAACACAGACCGACTAGAGCATGGACTTGAGGATACGGGGAGGGGGATGGGTAAGCTGTGACGAAGTGAGAGAGTGGCATGGACATATATACACTACCAAACGTATGGTAGATAGATAGTGGGAGGGAACCAGCCGCATAGCACAGGGAGATCAGCTCTGTGCTTTGTGACCACCTAGAGGGGTGGGATA
>NC_041215.1:94928010-94938126 GCF_002837175.3 Physeter macrocephalus | reverse complement strand
ATATAAATATATATATATATATATTTATTTATTTATTTATTTATTTATTTGGCTGCACCGGGTCTTAGTTGCGGCACACAGGATCTTCAGTTGCGGCATGTGGGATCTAGTTCCCTGACCGGGGACCGAACCCAGGCCCCTTGCACTGGGAAGCGCAGAGTCTTAGCCACTGGACCACCAGAGAAGTCCCTGCTCTATTTTCTTAAGTCACTAATGCAAACCATCCTTTTTTGTCTAATTCATATTAAATTAAAAGGAGAGAAAAAAGTATATGCATGTATTATTCATGCATTATTATAACAGGTATACTAGCTTTTTTGTTTTTTTTTGTTTTTTTAAGTAAGAGTCTGCACGTGGTGTCATACCAATAAATAAAGCAGTTAAGTCAGGCGAGCACCCTGCCTCATAGAATAGAGTCAGAATTAGAGGTGGGAACCCCTAAGGCTGTGTTGCTTATACCTCGTTATTGCACATTTCTTTCCTGCAGTTCATATTTTGTGCTTTGTTTTTCTTACGTGACACAATACTGAGATGTATGCCCCACCTCAAGACTATTCAAGGGTTCTAATTATTACAAACAATAATTTCTTATTATAAGAACAAATTTCCATTTTCTATATATTTATAAACAAAATCTCTTTTCATCATTTATACCACTGCATCAGACCTGAGAAAAGCACCTTTAAAGTGTGTACATATTTGAATTTTATAATTTTAATGTGACTATAAATTATGTCTCCTTTCAATTAGGATAGGTTTTTTTTTTCATTGCCACAATGGGATTTGGTGAATGAGCTTTTGCATTTTATACATTTTGTTTAGATATATAATTGTGAGTCTTTCATCTTAGATATTATGATAAAGAATTATGTTGATTGTACGGCATTTGCATCCTCAGGGTTAGGGAAAATGATAATGGCAATCTATAAAGCTAATAAAATTGTATATAGTCATAGACTGTTTGGTACAATTAATGATTTAGGAGCCTGGGCAGCCCCGGAAGACCTCAACTCCAATGATGTTATCCTGAACCTTTATTTTAATCATAATGCCAATCACCAAATGGTTTAGCCAAGCTGCTAATAGAACGTCTCAGGATACAGTCTGGATTATATGAGCTAATGAATAGAAATCAATGTTTTCACTGCTCTTAAGCCACATGGCAAGAAATTTTTTTCAAAGTTACATGTTGAAGGGTCCAGTGAAGCAAAGAGAAGAACTCAGGTCAGGATATGTGAGCAAAGATTTTAAAGGTGCATGGGAAAACAACAGCCTGACTATAAAGCTTGAGTTACAAATCACTAGATGTGACCAAAGTAACTGAAGAAATAAAATAATTATGACAACCTTTTTTTTTTTTGCAGTAAGTATAGTTAACCTACAAAAATACCAAAATCTTTAAAATATAAATCCTTTTATATTTAAAACCACCTTTGGATGTGTACACCTAACAACTGTACATGAGAGTTTATTGCAGAGTTCCTCTTTCTTTGTTTAATCACAAGGGTGTGGGAAATAATCCAGCTTTGTTTGGCTCAACAAACACAGAACACTCAGAAGAACTGAAGAACCAGCCCCCTGACGTAACCTGTTCCTTCACAACCACTTCAAACTCATATAAAACAGTGCCTCTGCTCTTCCTTTGTAGAGTCAGATGCTGAGGGCCACTGAATTTTCATGTAGTCATAACTCAGGTAGAAAAATAATTCTAATTCCAACTGTTAACTTGCCTTGAAGAACTTCCATGGGGAGAACAGTCCAGGCATTTTCCAGGTAGGAAATATAAATATAGCGAGCTGTATTGCAGGCCAGGCCAATGTACAGAACCCTAAAAAAAGCAAAGGAAAATAAGTTGAGGCTCTGGTAGAGATACAAAACATGCAAATATCACCTAGTTTTTCCCCTGCCCAAAACATCCATCATCCAGCAGACAGTGTTCCAAACTCAGAAGTGGGGAAGCTAAAGGACAATTAAATTTAACCATGAACTCTTAGGAGTAAGAAAACTGCTTCTAACTATCTGCTCTCAGCCTTTTCAAATTGCTTGTTAACATAAAAGCAAACATCACCCTTCCTGAAACTTAATTAGTAGCAGAGATGATGCTTTTTTAAGATAGTCTGGGCATACTGCCATCTGTAATGACATTGCTGGCTTCCTTCCAGGTGGCTGTAGGGTAAATATGCCTGGGATTGTAGCCACTTCACTATGATGGGGGAAGGACAGGCTAAAAATGAGAACATGTGAATATGTGGCCTCGCTTGCAATACCCAAGACACCAAGCAGTTTCACAGAGACTCTCAAGGTCATTGAAAACTGTCATCCAATGATGAATAATAACTATTTGGAAATCAAACACTTTTTCCTATCAGTTCAATTGATACAAGTTCATTATTTTAAAAAAAATCCATGATATCACATGCTTACAAAATTGATAAATATATATCAGCCTCTAGCTTTCACCCTCACAATCACCACCACCAAAGTTATGAGTAAAAACAAAATAAACAAAGGCCTAAAATGGTGAATCCACGCATAAAGTTACGATCTCTCTCATTCTGAACTAGACAGGCTGGTTTGGAAGCAAACGGTGGCTACTTCTCTTTACAACAACACAACCCAGGGGATTTCTTTTTCTTGGTTGTTTTCCATTTTCTGTTAATTTTCCCAACCCTAATGCTTTTCTTGTGTTCTAAATCCAAGTGGATGAAAACTAGAAGGTAAAAGAAATAAGCCAGGGCTTCCCTGGTGGCGCAGTGGTTGTGATTAAACAATCCACCTGCCGATGCAGGGGACACGGGTTCGTGCCCCGGTCCGGGAAGATCCCACATACTGCGGAGCGGCTGGGCCCGTGAGCCATGGCCGCTGAGCCTGCACGTCCGGAGCCTGTGCTCCGTAACGGGAGAGGCCACAACAGTGAGAGGCCCGCATACCGGGGGGGAAAAAAAAAAAAAAAAAAAGAAATAAACCAATTTGACAATCAGTGGTATTTTCCTAATCTTGCTCAACTGTATTTTTATATTAAAATCATTCTTATAAACAGTGTCCTCTTTTTCCAACACTGGATCAAGGAAACGAAATGCTCTGAGGCATCCAGCTGGTATTAACTGCAAATATGGAGCAGAAAGAAATATGGGGAAAGACAACAAAAGGGTTGAGGGCGTGGGGATGGGATAGGAAATGGATATTAGAATGGATTTAGGAGCTCTTCAATAATGAAAAGGTCTGGGCTGTCATATTCTTTGGACTTTATGCTCTTCTTACTTGTATGTTTTGAAGAAAAAAGTATGTTTCAAACCTGTTTGAGAAAAAGTTTGCTGAACAAACTTGCTATAAATCCATCAGCCAGGGTCCCTCTGCTAGGAAACAGCAACGAAAAGCCCACAGGAGATTAAAATGCAAAATACACTATACAAACACACAAGTTACACAAATATGTTTCCTTCCAGGTTCTAAAGCAGCCCGGCTGATGACATCAACTTAGCCTAACTCATGGTCAGCAAACATTTTCTATAAGGGGCCATATAGTAAATAGGTCTTGTAGGTCTTTTGCAAATTCTCAACTCTGCTGCTGTAGCATGAAAGCAACCATAGGCGATATGTAAATGAATAAGCATGGATGGCTGCGTTCCAATAAAATTCGAATTATGAACACTGAAATTTAAATTTCATGTAATTTTCATGTATCACTAAATAGTATTCTTCTTGTGATTTTTTTTTTCAACCACTTGAACGTATAGAAACCTTTCTTAGTTCCTGGGTCCTACAAAACAGGCAGCAGGCCAGATTTGGCCCCTGGCCATAGCTTGCCAACCTCTGACCTAGCTCATTAGTTTTTATTAACTCTGCCTGTACATCAGATTTACTCGGGCAACTGTTAAAAACTACAGTGTCGAGGCCCATGCCACCCTCAGTTAAGGCTCTTTAGGATGGGAACTCAGGCTCTGTGCCTTTGAAAACTCCCCAGGTTATTCAGATACTGAGCCAAAGGTGGAGAACCACTGATCTGGCTCATTCTAAGCAGCTCCAAGTAATTCTTGCCCACAATCCCATCATAAAAAGATTTGGTACTACATCTCCCTTGCGTTCATATTGCCTATCCTATACCTTTCTTTTGAGCCCACTTCTGAATCAGCGTTACCATGACAACCGCTATTCAATCCAGGCCACAGTCCACAGGGCCTGGCCCTAAGTAACCCATAAGAGGTAGGCTGTGCTATGCCTTCAAACCTCTCTCTACCCACGTGGAATTCAGCCACTGGAGTCTGTAATTTCTCGGACCCTTAGGTCTCTGATTGCCACCAACCAGCCCAGTGACTACGAGCTTGATATACCTTTCAATTCTTTTCCATGTTTCTACTCTCACAACTGATAGTTCTTTGGGACCAAACAGGGGCCGTAAAGGTGAAAACACAAAATAAGAAGTATCCAGCGCAAATTACTTCATCTCTTAGAGCCTCAATTTCCTCATATATCAAGTAGACAACAACATCAACTCTGCAGGCTTGTGATAATTACAACACAGTGAGTTGCCCATAATAAGCACTCAATAAAAGGTATTATTATTACCATTCTTATTATTTTAAAGAAAAGTATCCAAGTATCCTTCTTTTTTCTGATAAAACTTTTATCCCAGAATTCCAAAAGAGAGGACACTAGCATTCCTCCCTCACCAACCATTCTGGCAGAGCCGGTGGCTTAAAAAAATCATCAAGTGTAAAATGTGCAGAAAGGAAGGCAGCATTTTGATCTATGAAAAGGGAAAGAAGCAGACAACATATTTATTGAATAATCACTGAAAAGTATTGCAGCAACCTAAGAATCTCTTTAATATCTGAATGGGATATTTAAACTGCCGTAGTATTCACTGTTATGGGCTGAACTGTGTCCCCTCCAAAATTCATATGTTGAAGGTCTAAGTCCTAACCCCCAGCACCTCAGAGTGTGGCTAGATATGGCGATAGGGCCTTTAAAGAGGTGATTAAGGCGAAATGATGTAATATGGGTGGGCCCTAATCCAACATGACTAGTGTCCTGATAAGAAGAGATTAGGACAGAGACAGACACAGAGGGAAGACCAGGTGAAGACACTGGAAGACAAGCCAAGGAGAGAAGTCCTCAGAAGACATACATCCTGCCAACACCTTGATCTTGGACTTTTAGCTTCCAGAACTGTAAGGAAATAAAATTTCTGTTTTTTAAAGCCAGTCTGCGGTGCTTTGTTATGGCAGCCCTAGGAAATGAATACATGCACACTCATGAAATTAAGGATTTGCTAATAAAAAGGAATTTATAATATGTTTTACTAGATCATCTTCTGGACAAATTCTTTATGCTGAATATAGAGCATATGTTTGGAGTCCTAGAATTTGCCTGAGCATTAAGAGGTCTGGAAATACAGAAAAATAGTCTGAAAAATGCCTCTCAGTGACATACAGAGACCCACTGAACACCTATAGTGAAACAGCTTAGAAACAACATCATTGCTTTCCTATTTCACAACAAGAAGTCAGTAAGTATAAAAGTAGACAAGAAATAAAGACAATTTTAGAACAGGTGCTACAGATAACTGATCTATAAAGAACACAATTGGTAAGGAGCAGATGATTCAGCAGAAAACACTACACCATGGAAAACCCAAATCACTGGCCAAACTCCTTGATTCTCTATTTGAGCAAAATATAATGGTAGGAGAAAAGTACTTATGAGTTTCTAATTTCTTACAAAACCACAACCCACAGTGTTGACAGGATAAGTTGATTGGTGATTATCTTATAATGAAACTGGTACTTGTTTTTTTTGTTTTGTTTTGTTTTTCAGAAAGACAGTATTCAAGATAGAGAAGCAATTAATTATGAGTCATCCTGCAATTCCTAACAGAGTGTGGCTTAATTATGATGCCCTACTTTTCTAACTTAAACCATCTACAACATGGCTGAATAACCCCTGAGAACGTTTCTAAATTACAAAGAACATGAATTTTGCTCAATAAGCATTAACTGAGATACCACTATGTAACATACACTGTGCTGGATGAAAGGGAATGAAAATGAAGAGAAATCCTCCTTGCCTGCAAGGAACTTAGTCTAGTGGGGAGACAGGCACAGAAGCAAAAAAGTTAAATACAATACCCTAAGAGGTCTGCACAGAGTGCTATGGCTACACAAAGGAGAGGTTCTTAGCTACCCCTGGGGGTCCTAGGACACTTGGGTTAGAAGCAAACGGACAAAGGAGGAGGGACGAGCATCATAGGCAGAGGAAACGACAGAAAGGTAAACCGTAAAACCTCAAGCATCTGCAGGCAGAGAGGGTATTTGAACGATATAAGAAGGATCAAAGTCTAAGGATTTATGAAGAGATGAGTGAACTTTTCCAGCCCAGATCCAATCTGGAAATTATTCTCTATTCCAGAGACAATACAGGTTATGAGCAGCAGAGAAAGATTTAAGCAGGATTATCCCACAATGCTCTCAGATGTATGAGATGAGAGAGCAACACCACGCAAAGAGAACCCATTCTCAGCCGAATGAGTAACTGGCAGCAAGCATGTTGCAAAGCCTCAAATGGAGAAACAGAAAAGTTCCTCAAAAAAGAAAAAACACTGGATGAAAACAAAATGCCCTGGATAAGGATGGTTCTTATCAACCAGACATGGAGTATTTGCAGATGGAGTCTGAACGTGCGCTCAACCTGTGGTACAAGCCCTCGCACAAAGACACAGTGTTCCAACGCACAGAAGTGTTGCTCCAGGGCTGGGTGGAGATGAAGACAGACTAGCAATGAACCAGGATTCAGAAAGTAATATTTTGACAGGTTACAGGCCATTGGGACAATGTCCTCAGCTAGAGGACAATGTCACCTGGCTAGAGTTTCATTAGGAACACCAGTTCCTAATGGGAAAGAAGTGGTCATTAGTACTAGATACTTGGAGCACAGTCTGCTCTTTGCCTCATATATGAATCAGCTTAGGTTTTCTGTATGGTAAACAGTATATGGACTCACCCTTAGGCTGGGTTCCATCATTCCCACATCATCATTTTATGGTCTATATCACCTTGTCAGTAAAAAAAAAAAAAAAAGATCTTTCAGATATTGCTACAGATGTCTTTCTAGAGCAGGCAGACATCAGCTGCTAATTAAGGTCAGGATTCTGGTGCTTAATGCAAGCATTCAGTGTAAGCAGTGCCCTCCTCCCCAAGAATGAAGCTTATTTCCAGCACAATCACCCAATACTGACAACCTTATAGAAAGATGATGTTCCCGATTGTCAGCTTTAAAAGGTAGGAAACTATAAATCCAAACTCTTTAGAAGATAACTAAAATAGAAGGTTTAAGCCTTGAAGAGTTAAGTTTTAGTCTAGAAAATTACTGTTTTTTCATATTCATTCCCCTCCTCCCAAACAACCTGCATGATGTCATGTCACTGTGGGTGTCCTCCCAGGATTTCTCTGCCTCTATGTAGCAGAATAGGGTTTTACTGTCACTGTCTGGAATCTCTTGTCCTGCCTCCCCTTTCTTGTCCTCTCTACCCTGTGTCCCACACCCAGGGCTGGATGGCTTGAACGGATCCTAGCTGGCATTCCTTGGAAGTCCCACCCTAAGCAGAGGGCCTGAGCTACCATCACGGGACACTTCTCATGCCACAGTGGTAGCAAAAGCAACCAGAAAGAGTGAAGACGTGGCCAAGAGTCAATGACCTGAGCAACATGTGGCAGGAGCTGTCACACCTCATGCCCAGTGCTTACCTAGAAGTGGCAGAGCTGATGACACACCTGTTCCTTCTTCCAAGACACGACTTTGGGCACTAGTATCTCTGATTGTGAGTCCTACCCTTGAAAGTGCTCTTCTCTTCTAAGAAACCATCTCAAATGTCCCCAGGTATAACTGATCCTATCTCACCATCTCAAATGTCCCCAGGTATAACTCTTCCTCTGTTATACTCTTTGTTTCCATTAGAGTACTTGTCACGATCTACAAGCGCTATACACAGAAGACTGTGAGTTCCTGGGAGGCAAGGACTGTGTCTTTTTCTTCTTGTACTCAGAAGGAGCCTGCCTTCCTCAAGTGCTCAGTGAATTATAGTAAAGTAATTTAATATAATCTTATGTAAATGGATAAAACATGAGGACAAAAAGAAGCACTATTCTCATGAAAACAGTGTTTCTCGATGGGCCACTATCATTTTGGATGATGTAATTATTTATCATATGGGACCCACCCATTCACCGGGGGATGTTTAGGATCCTGGCCCTTGGGCGCTAAGTGACAGTCTCTGAAAAAACTAAAATGCCCCCTCACACATTTCTAAACACCTCCAATTGGGAAGCACTAGATAGAAGTGTTGCTCCTATCAATGTTGGAGCAACATTGTCCCTTAAAACAAAGGCTTCCTGGTCACTGTATCATAAAATGTCCTGTGTGTGTGTCTCCATATTCAAGTTATATTAGTACCTAAACAAATCTAGAAGGAGACAGGCACCAAACCATGATCAATGGTTACCTTGGAGATTTGTGATTACAGACCATTCGTTGTCTAAGGAGTATATTTCTGTAGATTTTGAGTTTGCATAGTGAATTATGTACTTTTTGAAAATCATGTAAAATTAAACATTTAAAAGATGGGGAAAAAACTATCAAATTAGGCATGGGAAGGCAACCATTAAAAACTTAGGTTAAAATAATTAAAAGAACTAATAGAATTCTGTACCCAAATTGTTTTTAAAGTATCTTTATGTCTGTGTTCCACACAAAAGAAACCAAAACTGATGGAAGTCATAACCCCAATAACAGAATCATTTTCAAAGAAAAGGTTTGGCCCTACAACCAAAGATTAGCAAATGTTTTTATATTTTTGTGTTTCAAAATGTTCAAGTTGTGAATATGTTACATCTTATCATTAATCCACCAACCACTAACTATTTGATACTGTCACCTAAAGCGAGCTACAAGTCACTGCAGAACAGTAAGTACAGCACTGTAATCCTCACATCAGGGAAGGAGAGTTACATACACATGTATGCACTTACATGTGAAGAGACTATCTCTGGAAGAAGACACCAGAAGCTCATTCACTGATGGGCTCTGGGTGGGGGGTGGAGCTGGGGGACTGTCCCAAAGGTGGGAGAGAGACTTTACTGAATACCTTTTAGAACTCTTGAATTTCTTCCCATGTGTATATCTACTTTCTCAAAGAACAGAGATTAGTCACTGTGCTTCATGTAGCTATAAATAGGCACAGTAAATGATGTATGATGCTTGACCCATGGTTTTCCAACCTGAAGGGATCATCATCTGGCTTTCTATTTTGGTTTAAAAATAATACAACATTCTAGCTTAATTAATATTCAATATTATTTCTATCTTTTGAATCTGTTATGAGATTGGGTGTGAGTCAAAGATTCATACAAATAGTTAAGAAAGGCACATGAAATATTCAGCATTGCCATGATTATGTTCTTTCTGGACAAAGAAAATTGGCAGTCTATAGAGATAAACTTAAGAAAAGTATTCATTTGGTTCAAGAGCCACTTGGATCATCAGAAAGTATTATATGTAATACAATGGGAACCTTTGAATCAAAACCGCTAAGAACAACCAAAAAAAAGATTCTATTATAAAACATCTTTCTCGGTAGACTATCTGGCACAGTGCGCTGCCTAGCTTCTGTCCTCTAGCCACATGAATTCCCAGTGGACCCACTGGGCCACTGTCCCCTACCTGTGACCTGATTCCTACTCCTCCTTCAGTTCTCACTCAGCTCTTATACATGATCACAGCATCATGTGCCTCTCCTCATAACCCTTATCTCAGTTGTAACTGTACATTGACAACTTGACTGTATGCTCCATGCAGAGTGATGTCTATTTCATATTATGTTGGCTCAGATTTATCTCGTGTGCTTGACACATAGCAGGCACTCAATAAATACTCATGGACTAGAGGGAAAATATAAATACTTTAAACAGAACATCACACAACAAATATTTATCGAATGAACATACTCTGTGTTAAGTGCCAGGCATATGGTAGTGAACACGATATAAATGTAAACTATGGGGGCTTCCCTGGTGGCGCAGTGGTTGCGCGTCCGCCTGCCGATGCAGGGGAACTGGGTTCGCG